>NC_044311.2:114447518-114743635 GCF_007474595.2 Lynx canadensis
CCATTTTTCCAAACTCTTTTTTTTTTTTAAATTTTTTTTTTCAAACGTTTATTTTATTTTTGGGATAGAGAGAGACAGAGCATGAACAGGGGAGGGGCAGAGAGAGAGGGAGACACAGAATCGGAAACAGGCTCCAGGCTCTGAGCGGTCAGCCCAGAGCCCGACGTGGGGCTCGAACTCACGGACCGCGAGATCGTGACCTGGCTGAAGTCGGACGCTCAACCGACTGCGCCACCCAGGCGCCCCATCCAAACTCTTAACTCATCCAGGTGGTCTTAACATTTCTCCTGAGGTAGTTCTATGTGTCATTTCCCAGAATAATTGTGTCTAAAACAAAATATTTTGAATCACAGAAAAATAGTTATACTTAAATATCCCCTAAAATATTTGTAGAATGTAAAATGATTTATGTCACTATCCTGTTCAATGAATTTTCATTGAATTAAAAGAAAAAATTAAACTACTTATCATGATCAGTGAGATTCAACTGGCCTAATATCTACCAACTATAACTTGCTTACCAGTCTCTACCTACATATATTTTATTTTTCCCTCAATATCCAAACTCTTCTTGTACTCATGCTATTTGAACTTGAAGTTCTTTATTTCTGCCTTACATGTCACCTTAAATCCTCTACCAGTCCATACTCTTTATTTTGGGTACACTCAATTTCCATAAAATAAAGTCACACAAAGTGTTGGTTCTTTTTTTTTTTTTAATGTGTATTTATTTATTTTGAGAGAGAGAAAGAGAATGTGAGCAGGGGAGGGGCAGAGAGAGAGAGGGAGAGAGAGAATCCCAAGCAGGCTCCATACCTTCAGTGCAAAGCCCATCGTGGTGCTTAATCTCACCAACCAGGAGATAGTGACCTGAACCCAAATCAACAGTCAGATGCTCAACCAACTGAGCCACCCCTGTTTGTCTTAATCTTATTGAGTAAATTAGTAACAATAAAATGTAGTCATTTCTTTCAAAAGCCACTTCAGGAAAGCTTCATTCCAAGGATGTTTAGATTTTTTTTTTTTAAGATATTTGCATTGTGTGAAACTTTTAATGTTTCCAACACAATGTGTCATGTATTGAATTTGAGCATGATAAAAATGTATTATGGTTTTTGAGAAGATAGGAAAAAATGGAATTTTTTATCAAAATCTTTTGAAATTGATATAAAAGAATAAACATACCAACAGCCAACTTTTTACTACATATGGGAGTGTCCCAAAACTTAGATATTAAAATGGATTACTTTGTGGTCTAATGAAGTATATTAAAAATAAGGTTTTCCTTTAGTATGTGCTCTGATTGAAATTAGTGATTCATGAAAATATATCATTGCTTAATTGGCTAAGCTCAGCAGTATGTACTAATCATCAGTGACAAAAATAGGAGTTAAAACCACTAACTGCCTGAAAATTTTTGAAGAAAGGATTAAGCTGGGCAAGAGTTATTTATGAAAAGAGTCAACTGAGACAAAGTGCAGTAGCATTCATTAAACTAATGAGGGGAAGCTCCTAAAATCACATTTTAAGGGCATTTCCTTAGGGTCAGAATTCAAAGTAATGCCATTTTATTTTGATGTGGTTCATTGAAACTTAGTCTGGCATTTAAAAGATTGGGCATGTTATGATTAGGAGTAGAAAGTGGTTATGAGCTTCCTGTCAGAAATTTAAAAAACAAGTACCACCAAAATATAGATCAAATTTCTGATGAAATTTGTTAAGGTATTTTTATCTAATTTCTAAAATGATGAAGTTTGTCAATGTTGCACAAGTTTCCGTGTGATTTTACTGCGTTTGATTTTGGAGACTGAAGAGCAAAATTTCTAATCTTTCCTTGCAAATAGAGATATGAGTAAGATCAACACTTTGTACATGAAATAGTCCATAATTTCTAAAGTCTATCCAGATATACTTGCTAATTTATCTCTTGCCAAAGAGATGCCAGTAAAAACTAATGCATATGTTTTCAACATACATTTTATATGAACACCTGAATAAAGAACAATTCTGCTTCATACAACACCAAAACTCTGTGAATCTATTTTGAAAGAAAGATGGATGATTAAATGCTTTAATATTCTGTTATTTTGTTAATTCACTCACATAATATAAAGAAAATAAGCATAAATTAGCACAAATAACTATATGAGTAGGAGAGACTTTGGGAATGATGAAACTTTTAAGGTATGATTAATTATTTAGCTCAGGTAAAAATAATATGAATATGTGCAGTTCAATATTTTCTTGTCTTTAGTGGTCTAGCATCAGTCATTTAGAAAGATGCTTAAGGAAATATCTATGATTGCTAAGTTAACACTAGCAAGGATGGGGACATTTAACAAAAAGTAAGCTGTTGTATGTATGTGATAAATTGGGAGTAAGTAGGATGGAAGCCAAGGTTATTCTTAAAAGGTCACAGTTATATGGCCATTTCTTGTGTTAACAGAACAGAGTTGATAATCATAATTTAAAGATTTTGAAAACAGTGAAATATTTCATAGCTGTGTAGTACTAAACAGATTTGAAATTCCTTACCGCATGAGAACATTATGGGAAATAGAGTATATCTATATATGCTTAGTTACCAATGTTTTATTTTGTGATTATATCCCTAAAATTCTGGAACTTGGCTGGTCTCACACAATATATTGTCATTCTCCCCACAACCACCCCAAAAATAAAATAAAAAATGAATAAAACATAAAAATGAATGCTTTTTACACTGGGTAACAATATCATCATGATAGAGTCATTTAGATATGATTTTATTTGAGTGAGCACTCCTCTGTGGTTATCTTGGCCAGTTTACAATTCCTACGTATTGAAGTTTTTTTCTGATATTTGAGTACACTTTGGGTAGCAGAATTGTGCTTTTTTGCTGACTGCTCAAGAAAACATGAAAAAAAATTGTTTTCCAAGTAAAGTTGTTAACTGTTGCTCCTATTTAATGAACCAAGTAACAAATCCTTACAATACCTCTCCACTATACAGAGTGGTAAGTCATGATGGTAGGGTCCACGTTTCCTAAACTTTTCACTACATGTGTCTAGGATATATCAGTTAGGAGATACTATTACAAATTGTTCTCGGAAATGTGTAGCTAAAACTCAACTGTGCTTCATGATCTAGTTTTCTTACCTGCCATATTACAGATTTCTCCTGCTATCTAAAAGTAGAGCGTTCCTATGAAAACTTCCATAAGCCAAAATAACAGAGTGAAGAAGCAATTACCATTAATTTATATGAAAAAAAAATTTTAGTGTTATCAAACCCCCAAAACAATCTTAGACTTTTCTGATACCTTAGGACACCTCTTGCTAACAGATGCACAAAATACATCGAGATATTCAACTGAAAAGTCCAAAGATAGGCACTTGATGCTGAGATGCTGAGTGTAGTTTCCAGGGAAGGAGCCTGGAGGGGCCACTCTTGTAGCTTGGGTGTTGACGGCCTCTATAAGGGCTTGTTATGCAACAAACGCAGAATACAATTTTTGCTTTTCAGTCTTTTTCATAAAATCAAAAGTCCTCTTCAGATTTCTTTCAGTTAGCAAAAACAGGTACAAATTAGGTCTCCCATTAAAGCGAAGTGGCGTAACAAACTTTCGAAACGTGGAAATACCTGTATGTCTGTCACTTCTTATGTCTTCTGTGTGAGGCCATAAAAGCAGAATCATTCTTTCATGCTGCCAAAGTCGCTGTTAACAATGGCAGCAGTGCCATGAATATCCATTTAAGATAGTGATGCAGCTGTTTCCTGCTGATGTCCTGAGTTTAGATATCTTTCCCGGTTATGAATATATTAATATCAATAGTGCTGATGCATCAACACTCAATGTGCCAAATCTTTATTTTACTTCTTTTATTTCCATTTAGCTGGATTTTTTACATTGTGACTAAAATATAAGTCCATGAGAACTTACCTAGAGAACAAACTTGGAGACAATGGATACTTTCGGATATTTAGAATTACCCTTGTTTTCAACTTTGACATAACGACCATGAACCAGATTTGTGAGATTCTACTTACTTTGTCCTTAGGGTGAATTCCTTCATAGGCAAGTTTGCCCAAGCAAGCTTGATTTCTAGGCTGTCCACAATGTGGTTTCAAATGTGAATCCCTGCTGCTCTGAGCTATGCCAGCTAAGTCCATTGACCATGACATGAAAAAAAGACATAAAAAACTTTTTGAAACTAAAGAGCATGCGGTATATCTTGTTGACTGTTGCAGTATTGGCATCAAAAAATGTATTATTACTCTTTTTTTCCCCCATTTATATCCAGAATCATTCCCAGGACAATCACTTTAAAGATACACTACTATTTACTTTTTAAGCATTACTTACAGGTTTCTTTTTGTATGTTTTGCTCTAGTGAAAGAAAAGAGGTAAGGGTAGGAATATGGCAATTGCCCCGTTCGGTAAACTGATCCATTGGTGTGTGCATGTCTGTGTACATTTATGTCTGTGTTTAAAGTACCATCAAGTATTCTTTTTTTTAAATTAATGAAAATGAAAGTTAAATATAAATACGGATTGTTGACCGTATGTTTCATTTAAAATTCTCATGATTAGGGGAGCCTGGGTGGCGCAGTCGGTTGAGCGTCCAACTTCAGCCGGGTCACAATCTCGCGGTCCGTGAGTTCGAGCCCCGCGTCGGGCTCTGGGCTGATGGCTCAGAGCCTGGAGCCTGTTTCCGATTCTGTGTCTCCCTCTCTCTCTGCCCCTCACCCGTTCATGCTCTATCGCTCTCTGTCCCAAAAATAAATAAACGTTGAAAAAAAAAATTTAAAATTCTCATGATTAAAATCATTTGATAAATCAATAGATAACTTTTTCACATTCAAGGATCAATTAGTGAAAAAATTAAAGCAGAGGAAGAAATGCTATGCTGTTTTTTTTTTCTTTTATTTCTTTTCTTTTGTTTTGCCAAAGATATACAAGATTTTCTTTTCCTATCTCCCACCACCTGCTTCTGAGAACCACCAATCTGGGTCTATGTAGCTATGAGCTTTTTTTTTTTTCATTCCACATATAAAAAATATCATATAGTGTTTGTCTTTCTCTAACTTTTTTCAATTAGCATAATGCCCTTGAGAGCCATCCATCTTGTCATAAGTGGCAAGGTTTCATTCTTTTGTATAGCTGAATAGTATTTCATTTTGTGTATATATATGTATGTGTATATATGTATATGCATTTATATATGCATGTGTGTTACATACACACACAATTTCTTTATCAATTTATCCAATCATGGGTACTTAAGTTGTATTTCCACATCTTGGCTACTATGCTGCAATGAATATGGGGTTGCATATATCTTTTCAAATCAGTATATTCAATGTCTTTAGATATATACCCAGAAGTGGAATTGCTAGGACATACGGTAGTTCTATTTTCTTTTGTTTGTTTGTTTGTTTGTTTGTGTGTTGAGAGAGAGAGAACGAGTGGGAGAGGAGCAGAGAGAGAGAGAGAGAGAGGGGGAGACCCAGAATCCAAAGCAGGCTCCAGCCTCCGAGCTGTCAGCACAGAGCTTGAGGCAGGGCTCAAACTCACAAACTGCGAGGTCATGACCTGAGCTGAAGTTGGAAGCTCAATCCCAGGCGCCCCATGGCAGTTCTATTTTTAATTTTTTGAGGAACCCCTGAACTGTTTTCCATAGTGGCTGCACCAATTTACATTTCCACCAACAGTACACAAGGGTTTACTTTTCTTTCATAGCCTTACCAACACTTGTTATTTCTTGTCTTTTTGATAATAGCCATTCTAACAGCTGTGAGATGATATCTCATTATGGTTTTGATTTACATTTCTCTGATGATTAGTGCTGTTGAGCATCTTTTCATGTGCCTATTGGCCATCTGTACATCTTCTTTGGAAAAATGTCTACTCAGATACTCTGCTCATTTTAAAATCAGGCTGTTTCTTTTTCACTACTGAGTTGTGTGAGTTCTTTATATATTTTGGATATTAGCTCTTTATTATATATATGTAATTTGGAAATATTTTCTCAACAATTCAATTGTAGCGTTCAATAAGTTAATCTGTTGATGTGTGTATGTATACATGTATGTTTAAAGCAACACTAGATATTCTTGAATGGAAAATTAGCAAAAAGACTAGATAGATAATATCATAGTAAGAAAATTTTCTATTCAGGAATGCTTGGGTGGCTCAATCAGTTAACCATCTGACTCTTGGTTTTGGCGTAGGTCATGATCTCACGGTTCATGAGTTCGAGTCCCGCCTCAGGCTCCATGAACAGCAGGGAGCCTGCTTGGGATTCTCTCTCTCCCTCTCTCTCTCTGTTCCTCCTCTGCTTATGCACACCTGCTCTTTCTCAAAATAAATAAACTTAAAAAAAAGGAAAATTCTCTATTCATTTTGTTCTATCTTTTAAACAATGTTAAATAAAGTCATTTTCAGTGCTATTTTCTCATTAAATGAGTACATGTTTCCTGTGCAATAAATGAACTGTAGCCAATAATATTATCATTGCAACAATAAATGTAAAATAAGAAAATGTTAATGTATTGCTGTATCACTTACACTTGTACTTCTGTTCTTTGCCTTTTGGCCTAGATTTGCTCTGTGAATTATCAATTATGTTTAGTCCTCTAAGACTAAGCAGTTGTTTGGGCTTCTTCAGTGTAATCCATTAATTTTGGCTCCCAAGACTAATTACAAAGTCAAAATAAACTACGTTCAGCCATTGTGTATTTCTTGTTTCCTTAGGACATGACATTTATCTCCAAATGATAGATTTTTGTTTTTCTAATAACTGTCTTACAGTTGATTGTCTATCTGATTTTAATAGTGTTAAATTCTTTTATACTTTTGTTTGCCTAGGGTAAATGTCATAGTAATTTTTCACCATACCTATTGCCTTTTTAATATTCAAATTTACATTATTTCTGACAAATAAGCAAACACCTAATTGTTTACAAAGTAGAAGATAACTCATTGCTTATTTGCAATACTAATTTCCATATTTAAAAATAGATTATAAAATATTTGCACTGTACAATACTCTAGGTTAATGGTCTTTAAAAATTGTACTTTTAAGGGGCGCCTAGGTGGCTCAGTCGGTTAAGCCTACGACTTTGGCTCAGGTCATGATCTCATGGTCCGGGAGTTTTAGCCCCACATCTGGCTCTGTGCTGACAGCTCAGAGCCTAGAGACTGCTTTGGACTCTGTGTGTCTCTCTTTCTCTGCCCATCCCCCACATGCTCTCTGTCTCTGTCTCTCAAAAGTGAATAAACATTAAAAAAATTAAAAATTGCACTTTTAAGAAGGCTAATTTCTGAGTGAGCTTATTATTCTTACATAATTTTTTGTTTATTTTAAAATATTTAATGAATGACAACTACTTGTTTTAGGCATAGATGCTGAAAACAGGTATTGAAAATTCCATGCCTTTCTAATGTTTGATCATTGACATATTAAACTTCTTTTCTTTTTGTAGAAGGATTTAGAATTTCCTTTCATCTGTATGTTCTACGTTTCACCCTGTTATGCCTGATGTTAATATTTTTACATTCACTGTCCCAGCTACTCAGAGCTTTTTAAAGTTTCAAACATTTCCTTCTGTATTGTAATTGTAAACATCTCAGTTATTTAATCAAGTTACTATTCTCTTGCTAGTCTCTGTTCTTTCTTTCTAAAATATCTATTAGTTAGCTTTTCTTTTTCAGCACTTGAAAGATGTTCTGTCACTTACTTCTCTGTCTCTGATGATGCTTTCTCCATAGTTCTAAAGAAGAATCTGCTGTTATTTGAAATGCTACTCCTCTATACATCAGATGTCTTTTCCATTTTGCTGCTTTTAAGACCTTTTATTTTGGTTTTTAGAAGTTTGACTATGATGGATTTCTTTGGGTTCACCCTGTTTGGGATTTGCTTACTTCTTAAATCTGTAGGTTTGCATTTCTTGCCAAATTCAGGAAGCTTTTAGCCTTGATTTATTCAGGACCTTATTTATCAACCCTGTCCTCTTTCTGCCCTTCTTCTGGGATTTCAGTGACACAAATACTAGGTCTTTCGTTACAGTTTCACAGATCCCTGTATCTGTATTCATTTTTTCCCTCTATTTTTATCTCTGTGGTTCAGATTGGATAATTTCCTGTTATAGTTTCCAATTTACTAATTATTTATTCTGTTTTCTTCATTTTGCTGTTGAACCCATCTTTTGAGATTTTTAAAATTTCATTTATTTTATTTTTTGGTTTATTTTACTTTCATTTTGTTCTCCTTTATATCATATAGTTCTTCACTGAGAATTTCTATTTTTTCATTTGTTTCCAGCATGTTCATAAATGCTCACCAAAGCATTTTTATGATTGGCTGCTTTAAATTCTTGTCAGATAATTCTAATCTTATTGTCATCTTAGTGTTCATATGTAATTGATTGTATTTTTTTCATAGAGTTTGAAACCTTCCTGGTTCCTGGTCTGATAAATAGTTTTTAATTGAAATCTGGACATTTGGGTATTGTGTTATAAGACACTGGATCTTATTTAAACTTTCTGTTTTACCTGGTCTCTCTGTCACCCCTCAGGCAGAGGCCACTACCTTACTCCTGCCAAGTGACTAAAAGCCTGGTTTACTCACTTGGCCTTTACTGACACCTTAAGAGGAGGGTCCTCATTATTTCTCAGTGGGATAAGAGTTCTGGCTTACCAGTAGGCCAGACTCTCTGGCAGTTTCTTGACTGGAAAGGGTACGAGTGCCTCATTATAGCTGTCCACATGACTTCATTGACACTGTAGGTAGGAGTCAGGGGGAGAAGTGGCCTCCTTACTCCTGTCCTGGGTAATGGTGAGGGGACATTCTTCAGGCCCCTCTGACATGACCCCAGAGGGAAAGGGAAGTACCCTTCCTTACTACTAGATGTGGGTGGCAATCTGGGCTTCCACAGGGTCTCTACCAGTACCTCAGAATCTTGTTATAGCCCAGTGGGAACAAAAGTTTCAGCTCTCCAATCTACCTTCACTGACACTACACTTGGAGGTGAAGGGATCGGGGTTCCTTGTTACATCCTGGTAGGTGTGGAAATCTGGGCTACCTCCTTGGGCTTTGCTGGTATGGCTATGAGCAAAGAGACAGTTTACTTCAAGCGATATTTAGCTGGTTAGAGAAGTTATTCTTAAAAGTTATTCTTAAAAATATGCTGTGCTGCCCTTTCCTAGATCCTCTGGCTTTTGTTGGGGCTTTTACATTTTTTTTTAGTTTGTTCCCAATTCTGTGTTTCCACTTTCTTCAGTATTAATCCTGGAGTGTAGGGGGCAAAAAGAAACCCAGAAAAGTCACAACCATATTGACTTTTGGGGAATAAGATTCCTTGCCATCTTCTGCCTGCCTGTTAGTAGTTTCTTATATTGTCTTTTAGGTAATATCCAGAATTTCTTTTGTACTTAGAGGTAGAATATGAAAAGGTTTATCAATTCCTTCTTGGAAAAAGTCCTCACTCTATTATTTTTTTTTAGTTTTGCTGCCCTGTTCTTAATTTCTAATTCTTTTTGATTCTCTTTCTTGCTATTAGACTATCACTGATGTTCTGTATATGGTCAACATATTCTCTTATCAATAGAATAATATTATACATTTATTTGAAATTTTATTTTCTCTTCTAAATTAAATCTATTTACTTAGAATTCCATTGTTCATACTTATTAGCTTTATTCTCTTTTTTTTTTTTTAAATTAGAGATATTTCCTAGACAGCTGATTACCCTTGTCTGTTCACTTTTATTTATGTTTCCATAAGAAGTTAATCAGAAGTTCTAGTAGAGTGTACAAACTCGTTAGTTGATTGGACCAAATAACATAATTGGGTAGGGACTCCTCCATTACACTAGAGTCCTCTAAATACAATGATTTGTAATTTTCTTCTTTGGACAGATGACACAGAATTACTCGAGCCATTGTAACAGGAGACAGAAAGAAAAAGAGAGAGAGAGAGAGGGAGGAAAGAAGGGAAAGGTTTGAGAATACTGAAAATACTTATTCAGATTGCAGAGCCAAAAACAAAAACAAAAAAAAAATAGAAGCAGTGAGAGAGAAGTAAATAATAGTAAACACTCATGGAAAAACAAGCCAAAATGTCAATCACTTTTTATTGGCATAATGGACCAATAACAATAAATAACAGATATAGAAGAAGCGTATGGATAACAAAATATTAATCATATATTCCAGAGGAAAATTAGGAAAGTGGACAAAACCCAACACAAACTAGGAATAAAAGTCAATATAGGAGAAAAAAAATCTGTCATCAATCCATGAAAATACGAACAATAACAGATTGGCTCTGTATTTCTCTTTATCAAAATTAAAATGTGTGTGGGGTTGCCTGGGTGGCTCAGTTGGCCGAGCACCCAACTCTTGATTCCAGCTCAGGTCATGATCTTATGGTTTGTGAGTTCGGGCCCTGAATCAGGTTCTGTGCTGACAGCGCGGAGCCTGCGTGGGATTCTCTTGTCTCCCTCTCTCCCTGCCTTTCAATCTCTCTGTCTCTCTGTCTCTCTCTCAAAAATAAATAAATAAACATTTAAAAAGATTAAAATGTGTGACTTACAGGTATATTAGATTATTTTATTTTCATGGTGACTAGTTATTTTGGAACACTGTATATCTAAAATGCATTTACCTTGTTATTTTTTTTTTGTTTGAATTTTATTTAAATTCCAGTTAGTAAACATATAATGTAATATTAGTTTCAGAAGTAGAATTTAGTGATTCATCACTTACATTTAATATCCGGTACTCATTACAAGTGCCCTCCCTAAAACCTATCACCCATTTAGCCCATCCCTCTACCCACCTGCCCTCCAGCTATCTTCAGTCTGTTTTCTCTATATGAGTCTGTTTTACGGTTTGCTTCCTTCTCTCTCTCTCTCTCTCTCTCTCTCTCTCTTTTAAAGCATTTTCATCTCATTAACACACATCAATCACCATTTGGTTAGGCAGAAATCATATATTGAATACATTAGTGATTATGACTTTCTTATCAATAGTCCATATTAAAGAGAATCACAGTAGAGAGTTAGGTATAGGCAGCTAGTACTTCATTTAGTTTGGATCTAATTTTTTTAATAGACTTTATTTTTAGAAGTTTTAGGTTCACAGAAAAATCAAGTGAAAAGAAGACAGAGTTGCCATATACCTCCCAACCCCACACATTCAAAGCCTCCCCCACTATTAAAATCCCACTATAAAGTGGTACATTTGTTATAACTGATGAGACTGCATTGACATTTCATTATCATCCAAGTCTGTAGTTTACATTAGATTTCATTCTTTGTGTTTTATATTCTATGGGTTTTGACAGATGTATAAGTACATGTATTCACCTATGTAGTATCACAGAGAGTATTTTCACTTTCCTAAAAATCTTCTGGGTTCTTCTTTTTGCCTCCTAACCCTTGGAAACTACTGATTTTTTCTTTCTTTCTTTCTCTTTCTTTCTTCTTTTTTCTTTCTTTCTTTCTTTCTTTCTTTCTTTCTTTCTTTCTTTCCCCATAGTTTTGTCTTTTTTAGAAATAATTTCTACCAATTATTTCCCATGGTAGAAATCTATAGTTAGAATCATAATATATAGCCTTTTCAGATTGACTTTTTTCAGTTGGTAATATGCATTAAAGGTTCCTCCATGTCTTTGCATGGATTGGTAGCTTAGTTTTTTTTTCAACACTGAATAAATAATATTCCATTTTCTGGATGTATCACAGGTTGTTTATACATTCACCCTATTGAAGGGCCTCTTGGTTACTTTCAAGTTTTGGCAATTATGAATAAAACTACTGTAAACACCTGTGTGTAGGTTTTGTGTGGACATAAGTTTTCAACTCACTTGAATAAATAACAAGGAGCATTATTATTGGATCATATGGAAGAATATGTTTCCATTTGTAAGAATCTACTCAACTGTCTTCTAAAGTGGCTGTATAGTTTGCATTCCCACCAGCAAAAATGAGAGTTCCTGTTGTTCCATACCCTTGCTAGCACCTGGTGTGACCAATGTTCCCATTTTGGGCCATTATAACAGGTGTGTAGTGGTATCTCTGTGTTGTTTTAATTTGTCATTCCCTAATGACACATGATTTTGAGCCTCTTTTCATATGCTTATTTGACAGTTATATATCTTCTCTGGTCAGGTGTCTGGTCAGATCTTTTGCCCATTTTTTTAAATAAGATTTTTATCTTATTGTTGATTTTGTTTTAGTTCTTTTTATATTTTGGATAATAGTCTTTTATCAGACTTGTGCAAATGTTTTCTCTTGGTCTGTGGCTTGTATTCTCACTCTCGTGACATCTTCACAGATGTTTTTAATTTTAATGAAGTCCAACCTAATCATTTCTTTCATTGATTTTTTTTTTGAAGTTGTATCTAAAGAGTCATCTTCAAACATAAATCCACCTCTATTGTTTAGAACATATTTAAGAGGCAAATTGACAATATATACCAACAATGAATCTTTGTTGGCTTTCAGTAGTCCAATCAAAGTCCAATCAAAGCTTGACTCAGTGGTGATATTTTATAGGAAGTGAATGGTTAGATAATGTTTAAACTAGATGCAAAAATAAAAGAATACTTAGTCAGATGCCACTTAGCTATTTGGGTCCTAGGGGGAGGGTATTTGAGCATGTAACTGGTTGGCAGTTACCTTTTAACTGTGTATATTTGAATACATATCCCTCCCTACCAATGTACACACACACTTTCTTCCTTATTTAGAACTGAACTCCTTCCTTGGTCAATCTGAATCTTGACTTTCTTTTGGAGGAAGAAGGAAATAACTGTCTTGTTCTTTGAACTTTTTTGAACTTTAGGGCATACAGGGTACACATTCTCAGCCACCTTTCTATTATTTAAAATTATTTTCAAATTGCTTCGTATATGTGATTATTTTCTCATCTTCTAGATACAAATTTCTCCAGGGTAATACAAAGAGACTCTCTTTAACTAATTTTGATATTTTATTGCAACCATAACTAAGTTAAGATATAAAATCTGAACACAGTGTAGCCAGTAGGTGGCAGGTACTCTGCAGGAAAGGGAAAAGATGAAAAGAAGCCTGGTTATTGTATGTCTCACAAAGACTTCTTATTCTAAGCTGGATAAAGAGGATGAGCAAAAGTTGAGGAAGAAACAGAGTGCACAGAATGGGTAGAATTATTTCCCATGGTGAAAATCACTGAAAATTGGTATGTATTGTATGGAAATTGTGGAGCAATGGATGCTCCATACTAAGATTTGATTTTAGGAAGATTAACATGAATTCAGAAAGGTAGCCATGATGGCAGGTATTCAAATAAACCTCTGGGATGTGCTTGGAAAAATGGAGCTTAAATCAGTAAGAAAGTAAAAGCTTCATTAAAATTTTCTCATTAGTTAAGAAATGAAAAAAATCTGATTAATATTAATGTATTTAATTTATAATCAGATTTACTAATATCAGATAATTTCATTCATTTGTCAGAAAAATAGATGTTCCAATCACATTAGTATCTCATAAAAAAATTACAGGGAGTCTTTAAGATGATCTAAATTACTGAAAATATTAAAAGTTATTTTCAATAATCTTATAATTGAACAAGGAGCAAATTATTTCTGTTCAAATGTTAATAGATTTGGTGTTGGATTTAACTCTGTGTTCTATCATAAGACTTTCGTATTTGGGAAGTGTTTAACCTTCCTATATAAGAAGAGATATTTATAGAACAGCTATTTTCCTGCCCATCTGGACTCACCTCTAATGAACAATTTAATCCAAAAAACATTAAGCCTGGAAGAAGATATTGCAACTCAAAATGAGTTTATTTTGTGTGATAATTATGAATCGCCAGGTTTACTATAGAATCTTATACACAAAGAGGCTTCTTAGCAGAGTTCCAGGTAGGCCCTCTAATAATTGTGAGGATTCTGTTTATAGATAACATTTATTAAATCCCACGGATCCCATGGTACTCAGTTTTTTTTTTAATTTTATTTTTTGTTTTTTTTAATTTACATTCAAATTAGTTAGCATATAGTGCAACAATGATTTCAGGAGTAGATTCCTTCATGCCCCTTACCCATTTAGTCCATTCCGCCTCCTATAACCGTCCAGCAACCCTCAGTTTGTTCTCCATATTTATGAGTCTCTTCTGTTTTGTCCCCCTCCCTGTTTTTATATTATTTTTGTTTCCCTTCCCTTATGTTCATCTGTTTTGTCTCTTAAAGTCCTCATATGAGTGAAGTCATAGGATTTTTGTCTTTCTCTGACTAATTTCACTTAGCATAATTCCCTCCAGTTCCATCCACATAGTTGCAAATGGCAAGATTTCATTCTTTTTGATTGCCGAGTAATACTCCATTGTGTATATATACCACATCTTCTTTATCCATTCATCCATCGATGGACATTTGGGCTCTTTCCATACTTTGGCTATTGTTGATAGTGCTGCTATAAACATGGAGGTGCATGTGTCCCTTCAAAACAGCACACCTATATCCTGTGGGTAAATGCCTAGTAGTGCAATTGCTGGGTCATAGGGTAGTTCTGTGTTTAGTTTTTTGAGGAACTTCCATACTGTTTTCCAGAGTGGCTGCATCATCTTGCATTGTCACCAACAATGCCAAAGAGACCCTCTTTCTCCGCATCCTTGCCAACATCTGTTGTTGCCTGAGTTGTTAATGTTAGCCATTCTGACAGGTGTAAGGTGGTATCTCATGGTGGTTTTGATTTGTATTTCCCTGATGATGAGTGAAGTTGAGCATTTTTTCATGTGTCAGTTGGCCATCTGGATGTCTTCTTTGGAGAAGTGTCTATTCATGTCTTTTGCCCATTTCTTCACTGGATTATTTGTTTTTTGGGTGTTGAGTTCGAAAAGTTCTTTATAGATTTTAGATACTAACCCTTTATCTGATATGTCATTTGCAAATATCTTCTCCCATTCTGTCAGTTGCCTTTTAGTTTTGCTGATTGTTTCTTCCTTCTCTGTGCAGAAGCTTTTAATTTTGATGAGGTCCCAACAGTTCATTTTTTGCTTTTGTTTCCCTTGTCTCTGGAGACGTGTTGAGTAAGAAGTTGATGCAGCCAAGATCAAAGAGGTTTTTGCCTGCTTTTTCCTTGAGGATTTTGATGGCTTTCTGTCTTACATTGAGGTCTTTCATCCATTTTGAGTTTATTTTTGTGTATGGTGTAAGACAGTGGTCCAGGTTCATTCTTCTTCATGTCACTGTCCAGTTTTCCCAGCACCACTTGCTGAAGAGACTGTCTTTATTCCATTGGCTATTCTTTCCTGCTTTGTCAAAGATTAGTTGCCCATACGTTTGTGCATCCATTTCTGGTTTCTCTATTCTGTTCCATTGATCTGAGTGTCAGTTCTTGTGCCAGTACCATACTGCCTTGATGATTACAGCTTTGTAGTATAGCTTGAAGTCAGGGATTGTGATGCCTCCTGCTTCGGTTTTCTTTTTCAGGATTGCTTTGGCTATTTGGGCTCTTTTCTGGTTCCGTACAAATTTTAGGCTTATTTCTTCTAGCTCTGTGAAGAATGCTGATGTTACTTTGATAGGGATTGCATTGAATATGTAGATTGCTTTGGGTAATATCGACATTTTAACAATATTTGTTTTTCCTATCCAGGAGCATGGAATTTTTTTCCATTTATTTGTGTCTTCTTCAATTTCTTTCATAAGCTTTCCATAGTTTTGAGTGTATAGATTTTTCACCTCTTTGGTTAGATTTATTCCTAGGGTATTTATGGGTTTTTTTGTGCAACTGTAAATGGGATCAATTCCTTGATTTCTCTTTCTGTCGCTTCATTGTTGGTGTATAGGAATGCAACCAATTTCTTTGCATTGATTTTATGTCCTGTGATTTTGCTGAATTCATGAATCAATTCTAGCAGTTTTTTGGTGGAATCTTTTGGGTTTTCCATATAGAGTATCATGTCATCTGCGAAGAGTGAAAGTTTGACCTCCTCCTGGCTGATTTGGATGCCTTTTATTTCTTTGTGTTGTTTGATTGCAGAGGCTAAGACTTTCAATACTATGCTGAATAACAGTGGTGAGAGTGGACATCCCTGTCTTGTTCCTGACCTTAGGGGGAAAGGTCTCAGTTTTCCCCATTGAGGATATTAGCGTTGGGTCGTTCATATATGGCTTTTAGGATCTTGAGGTATGCTCCTTCTATCCCTACTTTTTTGAGGGTTTTTATCAAGAAAAGATGCTGTATCCTGTCAAATGCTTTCTCTGCATCTATTGAGAGGATCATATGGTTCTTGTCCTTTCTTTTATTGATATGATGAATGACGTTAATTATTTTGCGGATGTTGAACCAGCCTTGCATCCCAGGTATAAATCCCACTTGGTCGTGGTGAATAATTTTTTTTAATGCATTGTTGGATCCAGTTGGCTAATATCTTGTTGAGGATTTTTGCATCCATGTTCATCAGGGAAATTGGTCTATGGTTCTCCTTTTTAGTGTGGTCTCTATCTGGTTTTGGAATAAGGTAATGCTGGCTTCATAGAAAGAGTTTCAAAGTTTTTCTTTTATTTCTGTTTTTTGGAACAGTTTCAAGAGAATAGGTGTTACCTCTTCCTTAAATGTTTGGTAGAATTTCCCTGGAAAGCCATCTGGCCCTGGACTCTTGTTTTTTGGCCAATTTTTGATTTTAATTCAATTTCCTTACTGGATATGGGTCTGTTCAAATTTCCTATTTCTTCCTGTTTCAGTTTTGGTAGTGTATATGTTTCTAGGAATTTGTCCATTTCTTCCAGATTACCCATTGTATTGGCATATAGTTGCTCATAATATTCTTTTATTATTGATTTTATTTCTGTTGTGTTGGTTGTGATCTCTCCTCTTTCATCCTTGATTTTATTTATTTGGGTCCTTTCCTTTTTCTTCTTGATCAAACTGGCTAGTGATTTATCAATTTTGTTAATTCTTTCAAAGAACAAGCTTCTGGTTTCATTGATCTGTTCTACTGTTTTTTTTGGTTTTAATAGCATTAATTTCTGCTCTAATCTTTATTATTTCCTGTCTTCTTCTGGTTTTGGGTTTTATTTGCTGTTCTTTTTCCAGCTCCTTAAGGTGTAAGGTTAGGTGGTGTATCTTTCTTCCTTCTTTAGGAAGGCCTAGATTGCTATATACTTTCTTCTTATGACCACCTTTGCTGTGTCTCAGAGGTTTTGGGTTGTGGTGTTATCATTTTCATTGACTTCCATATACTTTTTAAGTTCCTCTTTAACTGCTTGGTTAGCCCATTCATTCTTTAGTAGGATGTTCTTCAGTCTCCAAGTATTTGTTACCTTTCCAAATGTTTTCTTGTGGTTGATTTCAAGTTTCATAGCGTTGTGGTCTGAAAATATGCACAGTATGCTCTCAATCTTTTTGTATTTACTTAGGGGTGATTTGTGTCCCAGTATATGATCCATTCTGGAGAACGTTCTATGTACACTGGAGAAGAATGTATATTCTGCTGCTTTAGGATGAAATGTTTGAATATATCTGTGAAGTCCATCTTCTCCAGTGTGTCATTCAAAGCCATTGTTTCCTTGTTGAGTTTTTGATTAGATGATCTGTCCATTGTTGTGAGTGGGGTGTTGAAGTCTCCTACTATTATGGTATTACTATCGACACGTCTCTTTATGTTTGTGATAAATTGATTTATATATTTGGGCGCTGCCACATTTGGCGCATAAATGTTTACAATTGTTAGGTCTTCTTGGTGGATAGACCCCTTGATTATGATATAATGCCCTTCTGCATCTTTTGATACAGTCTCTATTTTAAAGTCTAGATTGTCTGATATAAGTATGGCTACTCCGGCTTTCTTTTGTTGACCATTAGCATGATAGATGGTTCTCCATCCCCTTATTTTCAATCTGTAGGTGCCTTTAGGTCTAAAGTGTGTCTTGTAAACAGCATATAGATGGATCTTGTTTTCTTATCCATTCTGTTACCCTATGTCGTTTGATTGGAGCATTGAGTCCACTGACGTTTAGAGTGAGTACTGAAAGATATGAATTTATTGCCATTATGATGCTTGTAGAGTTGGAGTTTCTGGTGGTGTTCTCTGGTCCTTTCTAGTCTTGTTGCTTTTGATATATATATATATATATATATATATATATATATATATCAAAAAATATATGAAAATATATCAAATATATATGAAATATATATCGAATATATATGAAAATAAATTAAAATAAAATAAAATTTCTTGCAGGGCTTGTTTAGTGGTCACAAACTCCTTTAATTTTTGTTTGGGAAACTTTTTTTATCTTTCTAATTTGAATGAAAGCCTTGCTGGATAAAGAATTCTTGGCTGCATATTTTTCTGATTCAGCACATTGTATATCCCACCACTCATTTCTGGTTTGCCAAGTTTCTGTGGATAGTCTGCTGCAAACCTGATCTGTCTTCCCTTGTAGGTTAGGGACTTTTTTTCCCTTGCTGCTTTCATGATTCTCTCCTTGCCTGAGTATTTTGTGAATTTGACTATGATATGCCTTGTTGATGGTCGGTGTTTGTTGAATCTGATGGGGGTCCTCTGTGCTTCCTGGATTTTGATGTCTGTGTCTTTCCCCAGGTTAGGAAAGTTTTCTGCTATGATTTGCTCACATAACTCTTCTACCCCTATTTCTCTCTCCTCCTCTTCTGGGACCCCTATGATTCTGATGCTGTTCCTTTTTAATGAATCACTGATTTCTCTAATTTTTAAATCGTGCTCTTTTGCCTTCATCTCCCTCTTTTTTTCTGCTTCATTATTCTCTACAAGTTTGTCCTCTATATGGCTGATTCTCTGTTCTACCTCATCCATCCTTGCTGCCGCTGCATCCGTCTGTGATTGCAGCTCAGTTATAACATTTTTAATTTCATTCTGGCTATTTTTTACTTCTTTTGTCTCTGCAGAAAGGGACTTTAATCTATTTCGACTCCAGCTAGTATTCTTATTATCATGATTCTAAATTCTCGTTCAGACATCTTGCTTGTATCTGTTTTGGTTAAATCCTTGGCTGTCGTTTCTTCGTGCTCTTTCTTTTGGGGTGAATTCCTTTGTTTTTTCATTTTGAAGGGCATAAAGGAGTTAATGAGGTAGAAAAATTGAAATTGAAAAAATATTAAAATTAAAATAATATTACAATTAAAAATTAAACACACACACACACACGCAATCGAATAGATGATGCTAGATCCTAGGTGTGTTTTGGTGTGGGTGTTGAAAGTGGCTTGACAGATTAGAGAAAAAAAGGTGGGGGGAGATGATGGAGGTGAAATATAATTTGAAAAAATATATGCAAAAGTAAAGAATATAGTAGAAAAAATGAAGAAAAATATTTTAATAAAAATTAAAAATAAATACGATTTTTTTTGTTTTCTATATTTAAGAAAAAAGAAAAGAAACGAAAAGAGAAAAAAAGAAAAGAAAAAAAAGAAAGCATTTGAAAATTTGAAAAAGGGAATACACTGTAGTAGACTGAAATAAAATGATGGAAGTAAAACAGAATTTGAAAAGATTTACATAAATGCAAAAATTATAGTAAAAAAATTAAATAAAAATATTTTCAATAGAAATTGAAAGTAAAAATGAAGTTTTTCTCTTTCTGCATTCAAGAAAAAGAAAAGAAACAAAAAAGAGAAAAAAAGAAAAAGAAAGGAAAAAAAGAAAATTGTTTGAAAATTTGTATAGGTGAATACACTGAAGTAGAGTAAAATAAAATGATGGAAGCAAGTAGAATTTGAAAATATTTACACAAAAGTAAATAATATAGTAATAAAAATTAAAGAAAGATATTTTTAATAAAAATTGAAAATAAAAATGAGATTTTTTGTCTTTCTGTATTCAAGAAAAACAAAAGAATTGTAAAAGAGAAAAAGAAAAAAAAAAGAAAGATAATTGAATAGATGAACCTAACAGATTGAAGTAGGACTGAAATTGCTTCGTTTTCCCCTAGAAGTCAGTCTATGTAGCTCTTTATAGTGCATAAATTAAGCTGGCGGTGAGACTTGTGTTCTTGAAGAGCAAGGTTGGCCCAGTTGGGCGGGGCTCAGTGTAACAGCTCCATTCTCCACTAGATGGCGCTGCTAGCCTACTGGGGTGGAGAGTTGTGGAGCTAGTAGGTGTGTATGCGCATGCACTGGAGGGGTAAAAATGGCGCCATCTAGTTACCCAGTCTGTTCTCCCCGATCAGGAATCTTGCACCCGTACTCTGTCTTCAGTTTTCATCCACTCCCCGCTTTTTCACTCTCCGTGACCAGACCCCAGGCAGTACCTCTCTCCAGAGTTTTGTCTCAGATGCGGCTGATTTCCCCAGCCCCTTACTTCTGAAGGACTGTGGCTTTGACCCATTCCACCCCTCTCGGGGAGGGTCTCCCCGTGCAATGGCCGAATGCCGGCTGTGCCCAGGAATGCCTGCTGGGTCCTGCTGCTGCCGCCAGTGCTGCAAGACTGAGGTCAGGTGCCAGCCCGCGCCAGAAAGTTTGCGAGATAGTGTAGCAGCAGCTTTTCAGGGATTATGGAAAATCACAATACACGTCTGGCACCAGGCTTCACATTTAATGACTGTGTGCTAGCACCAGCAAATGTGGCCGCTTTCTGGGGTCCGCTGGGACCAGGTGGCTTCAACAGTCTCTACCAAATATCCTTCCAGCAGAGGAACTGCTTTTCCCCGTGTGGCCCGAGAACTCCCGGACACCACTCTGTTCCTGGGGATTCGCCCTTCCCACCAGAGCACCGCCAGGTATGGAGCTGCAGAGTTGCAGCCTTTGAGCTCCCCTTGTTTACAGTCTTAATGGAATTTAAACTCTCTCCTTTGTCCTTTCTCCCTTTTTAGTTTATTCCCTGTGGCCGTTTCCAAATTTCCACTTCCTCTCCAGCTGCTTTTGGGGAGGGGTGCTTTTTCCGTATTCTGCCCTCCTCCTCAGTCTCTGCCCTCTCTCTCCCGCAAAAGCACCTCCCTGCCCGCCGCGGCTTCTCGATCCCAAGTTCATTTCTCCGCGCCGCATACCTGCTAAATTCTGTGGTTCAGGTTGCACAGATTTTTGTGTTAATCCTCCAGTTTTCTAGGTGTGTAGGTTGGTTTAGCGTTGGTCTGACTGTATTTCATGGACGCGAGACACACAAAAAGCTTCCATGCTGCTCCGCCATCTTGGCTCCTCCCTGACAGTTTCGTTTTCAAAATTCTTTTTTGAAATTCAAGCATGAGTGACTTCTTCCTGATACAAGTTAAATTCTAGTAAAGCTAAGAATTTGATCCTTGACAATTAGAAGACTTCTAGCCAAGCAACATTTTACCACATTTCTTCACTGTATTTACTTACTCACATTCTACATGTATTTAACATATAGAACTTATTTATTGTTTGCAGTTTTTTTGATAAGTGCATTATTAAATAATTTTTTTGATAAGTGCAATAATACCATAGAACAACTCTTAAGGTGTATGAACTTAACAGTTTATTACAAAATTTATGCTATTTTTCTTACATTCATTCAATTTATAAAATAATTGCCTTGACAAAACAATTTATGAACAGAAAAATAGACTTTTTTTTTAAAAAAAGGGAAGAAATTATTTAAAAAGTTTTTTTTTTTTAAGTTCTAACTTAAAATGCACAAAGGGCTCCTTTAAAAACAAGGGATATTGAGAGAAAGGGCAATGAATGCATAAATGTATACCCTGATTTATACTCAAAGAAAATAATTGAGAAGAGGAGTAAACATTGTTTATACATTTATTTACAAATTATGGATTGTTTTCAAAGATGTGAATAAATTATAGTAAATATAGAAGTTGGGGTAATTAGAACATAAAAAAAGGGGGAAATTACCCAGTTAAAAAGGAAGCCTGTTATATCAGACAGGAAAACTGAAAGTAAATATGTAAAAAAGAAGAATTAAATCAGGTAATCATTCTTTTTCAATGTGAAAATAGAGTATAAGGTAAGAGAAACCAAAAAACAACTAACAGCAGTGTGATGGTTAATTTAATGTGTCAACTTGACTGAGCCACAGAACACCTAGAATTGGTCAAATATTATTATGGGTGTTTCTGTGGAGATGTTTTTGGATGAGATTAACATTTATTTTCAAAAAAAATTTTTTAACGTTTTATTTTTTTTGAGAGACAGAGACAGAGCGTGAGCTGGGGAGGGGCAAAGAGACAGGGAGACACAGAATTCAAATCAGGCTCCAGACTCTGAGCTGTCAGCACAGAGCCCAATGCAGGGCTCAAACCCACAAAGGCAAGATCATGACCTGAGTCGAAGTCAGATGCTCAATCAACTGAGCCACCCAGGTGGCCCAGAAATTGGTAGATAGTAAAGCAGTTTGCCCTGCCTAAATTGGTGGGCCTCACCCAATCATTTGAAGGCCTGGATAAAGCAGAAACACTGACCCTCCCCAGAGTAAGAGAGAATTCTTCCTGCTGGTGGACTTTGAATAAGACATTAATTTTTTTTCCTGCTTTTGGACTTAAACTGAAACATTGACTCTTCCTGAGTTTCACAGCTCCAGGCCTTCAGACTCAGACTGGAATTACATTATTGGTTCTAGTGGGTCTCTAGCTTGCCAACTTAACCTTAAGATCTTGTAATTTGTCAGCCTCTGTGAGGAGATATAGAGTGTATACATACATTTATATATATATAAAATGCATGTGTGTATATATATATATATATAATATATTATGTACATAATATATATAATTATTATTATTTTTATTATATTTATTATATATAATACATATATGCTATATATTATATGTATAGATTATATATATAATGTATAGATTTTATATATATATAATGTATTATATGTGTATATGCATCCTATTGCTTTTTTTTTTTTTCCTTTGGAGAATCCTAACTTATACAATCAGTAAGGAAGCTATCCTTATCCCTATTGTTAGAAGGGAAAAGGGAGCATGTAATGTTAACGGAAATCAGGATCTGTGGCCTCACAACTGAAGTTGGAGACCTACCTGGCAGAAGTGTACTATAACAGAGGCGCTAAATATAGAAACAAGAACCATGGAGAAGACTCAGTCTCTGCCAAACATGCTACCCTACCTAATGTAATGCATGAGAATGCCGTAGCTTCTCCTTCCTCTTGTCCTCCAATATGTTCACCAGGACCTCCCACTGACTGAACAGAGCTGGAAGGTAGTTTGCAAAGGAATCAGGAGAATTAATTTCTAGCACCATACTGTATGGAAAGTGAGGAGTGGAGAATGAATCTGAAAACAAATGCAGATGAACTGCTCATCTATTGAGATAGAAGACAAAGTACTGCTATAGAGAATTTACATTTGCATTAAAATGAACTTAAAGAAGAAACACTGAAAATATTTGGAGCTCTTTTCAAAGTACTATGCAGTATAAGAGCATATGTATAAATCTCCTGGATAATATAGACCTTGTACTTTTATGTTATGTTTGTATAATATAGATCTTGCACTACCATATTGCATTATAAGGAGTCGGGGGGAAAGCATTACAGAGTAAAGCATTTGCAAAGGCATGTAAAATGAGTTTGGCTAAATGGGAAGGCAGGTAGCTGTTGTGTAGTGACTAAGGGAAGAGGAGCATTAGATGAAGTATGAAATTCTATGTAAGAGATTATGCAAAGCCATGGTGAAGACTACAAAATTTACCTTAAATGCAATGGCAAACTGTTAGGATGTTTTAAGCAGGGTAATATGATTATATATTTCTCTAATGAGACCAATTGTGGTCATTAAGTGGGAAATGTACTGGAAGACTGAATAATGGTAATCAGAAAGCAGTGAGGCAGTCATTCCAGGAAAAGGTGATGGTATCTGGGACTGGAAAAGTATAAGTAAGAAGTTATGAAGAGGAGAGATTAAAGAAATATTTTGTAAGGAGGCTGTGGTGCACTGAATAATGCCTCTCCACCAGACGTCTGCATCCAATTTCCTGGTACTTATGAATATGGTAGTTTACATAGTAAAAGAGATTTTATAGATGTGATGGAATTAAGGGTCTTGAGATGGGAAATTATCTAGGATTATCTGGGTGTCTCAATGTAATGACAAGAATTCTTATATGGAAAAGAGGGAGTTAGCAAAGGAGACGTGATGATGAAAACAGAAGTGAGAGACACTGAAATGTTGCACTGCTGGCCTTGAAGATGCAGGAAGGAGGCACCCACCAAGGGATGCCGGCAGCCTCGAGAAGCTGGAAAAGGCAAGGAAATGAATTCTATGAAGTGTCCAGGTGAACAAGCCTTGCCAAACACCTTGATTTTTGACTTCTGACCTCCAGAAATTTCATTTAGATTTCTGACTTCCAGAACTGTAACAGAATTAAATCTGTTTATTAAGCTCTAAGTTTGTGGTAATTTATTATCATCTATAAACTGATGTAGAAACTCAGAGGAAGTTGGTATTTGTTTGAACAGGGAGGATGAAGGAGAAGAGGTGTCAAGAATATGTTTCACTGGCTAGTAAATGAAGCATCTATCAGAGGTTTGGGAGACTGGAGATGAAACATTTTTAATAGGTGGATATGTTAAGTTTAAGATATTCATGACACGATCAAGTGCTGACATCAACTATGCTATTGCTTTTATGGGTCTGGAGCAAGAAGTAACGGTAATTCTACATGAACATCAGAATTACTCTATGGATGCAATTTAAGATGATGGCAAAAAAAGAGATTCCTTATGAAGGAAGTGATGAGTGGAAGATGGGGCTCATGAGTAAATCTGAGATACTTCAATCTTTAGAAATTAGAGCAGGCAGGACTAACCCATAATATTAAGAATCAGGAAGGAAGAAGGAAAAATAATATGTTGTGTTATTTCTTAATTTTTTTAATGTTTATTTATTTTTGAGAGAGAGAGAGAGACAGAGTGCAAGTGGGGGAAGGGCAGAGAGAGAGGGAGACACAGAATCCAAAGCAGGTTCCAGGCTCTGAGCTGTCAGGACAGACCCTGACATGGGGCTTGAACTCACGAACAGTGAGATCATGACCTGAGCCAAAATCAGATGTTTAACCGACTGAGCCACCCAGCCACCCCTAATGTGTTGTGTTTTAATGGAAGTTAGCATAATAGAGTTTAAAGGGAAAAATTATAAAATTGAAAAGAATGTTAAGATGTAGAAAAACCAAAATGAGTATCTAACTCTATAAGAAGATTGAGATATATTACTTTCTCTCCCCAGTTTATTTTATATGAAAGAAATCATTAAAAAAAATAATTCAAGGTATGACCCAAAGAAAAAGAAGATGGCCAAGGTTTGTCCTGATGCACTTTCCTGTTCTGTTAGGTAAATAGGACTGAAGATATCAGGGCAACACTCTTAGTTTTCCGCTTTTACATGCTTTCTGGGTATGAGACGTTGGAAAAAGATAAAATATGTTATCTTAGAATAGTAATTCTCACTTATATCCCAAATCTGCTAAATAATAAATCAAACTCCCCTACGCATATAACTATCATCCTGAAAGATAAGAAGTGGAATAAGATGAGTGTGATGATTAATTTTACGTGTCATTTTGGCTGGGGCATGCTGTCCACATATTTCATCATTTTTCTGCATGTTTTTGTAAGGTGTATTTTGAATGAAATTAACATTTAAATCTGTGGACTTTGAGTAAAGCAGATACCATCCATAATGTTTGTAGACCTCATCCAAACAGTTGAAGGTCTTAATAGAACAAAAACTGACTGTTTCTCAAAAAAGAAAGAATTCTACCAGCAGATGGCCTTCAGAGTTGAAATGCAGCTTTGACTCTTTCCTGGTCTCCAACCTGATGGTCCACCTGTCCCTGTGTGTGTGTTGTGTGTGTGTGTGTGGGTGTGTGTGTGTGTATGTTCTATTGGTTCTCTTTTTCTGGAAAACCCTAACAGAATGAGTAACAGTAGGGGTGGAAAACAGGCACACCTGAAAATGGAAGGAGGCAGAAGTTTTTCTATGTGTAATTTGAAACAACCATCTTCTCAAAGATTCATATTTCTCCCCATGATAGTGCTGTCCTTCTGCTTGTTTTTAATTTTTGATGTAGAAGCTAATCAATTTTTGACAGTCCATGAAGACAGTTATTTTCTATCCTATGGAAAAGGGTAGTGGAGTTACAAGTTGGTATCACTAAAGGTTTTCAAATATAAAGCAGGAATGTTGCAGAAAGAAGGCATAGTACACTTGACAGGTGGTTGAACCTCTTAGGATCTTGCATGCTCGTGATTCTCAGTAGAAACAACAGGAAATCTCAGAGATGTTTATATAGTAAAACACTTAAGTCAAATGTTTCAAAATTATTTTTTCTATTATATCAGATTTGGTTCCCTTTTTGACTTTTGACACTACGTTCCATTCTGTTTTTCAGTCATTCTTTCTCTACACTGGTGGTAGCTATATCTTCCTTCAAACCCAAGAGTCTCATATCTCTATATTTTCAGTGCAGGCCTTAGATACACATACACATACCTTAGATCACATACGTAGATTGGGCAAATCACAGTCTTCTGTTCAGGGAAAATTGTTCTTTCTCAGTAGCTGATTTTTTTAATTTGATAGTTTCTTTAAATTAAAATCACTTTTCTATTTCCTTCTTTTGAAGAGAAAAAAATGAACAAGGTATAGTTAAGATTTAAAATCCATATTGGTTCTATTTTTCTTTTCTTAATTCTAATTTCCAGTTAAATTGTATTCCTCAGTGTTATAGTATGGTAGCATGTATAAATGCACTTATTTGATTACTAAGTTAAAGCCTAAATATTTCCTGAACTTCTACCACACATGTTGAAGTATTTTGGCTTCTTAATATTTTAAAATCAAAATGTACCCATAAAAAGTACCATTCATTATCACATTGAAAATTTTCCCACACATCTGAATTATTACATCAAACAAATTTCCATGTTTTATATTTATTATAGAAATGATTGGTTAATCAACTTTATTATTCAGTGGAAGATTTAAGCTCAGTATTTCAAATTCCCAGTAAAACAAGAATAAGAAGTCACTATTAACATGAAAACTTCTGTGTTAAAAATAAAACATGAAGGGTCATCTGTGTGGCTCAGTTGGTTAAGCCTCAGACTTCAGCTCAGGTCATGATCTCACCGTTCTTGAGTTCTACGCCCCGCATCAGGCTCTGTGCTGACAGCTCAGAGCCTGGAGCCTGCTTCAGATCCTGTGTCTGCCTCTCTCTCTGCCCCTCCCTGGCTCATGCTCTGTCACTCTCTCTCAAAAATAAATAAACATAAAAAAAAAAAAAACACAAAAAATAAAAATAAAACATGGCTTAGAATAATTGCTTGCGAAGTAATGACTGAAACATGGTTCCTATCCCACTAGGTTTGTTGTTTCCACCTTCACATCTGTTTATTCTTAAATAAATGTTTTTCTCTAACATAGTGCAATAAGTAAAATTACACTTGATTCTATAATTAGTTTTGTTTTTTTATAGCTGTGATTTTGAATGTGAATTTGGTTTAACAACTTCATTCAAGGTTGGAAATTTGCTTCATGTCCCGGCTGGTGGCTATTTTTGTAATTTACATCCTAATATTTATTTAGTATAGTAGTCCAAATCTATGTGTGAAAACTAATGCACTCTTTGGGTAATGCATGGATTCCTTATTATTGTCATTTGTTACAAGCACTGGAAAAATATGCTACTCAGTACTCTAAAGTAAAGATACTTCTTCAGTGACCTAGATTATTTTCCAATAATATTTATAGGCTACCAGACTGTGACTTCTTTTGTGTGTGTGTATCTGTTTGGTTTTAGTTTTCTCTTTTACCTACTTCTGTCAAATCACTCAGGAGCTACTCAGCTTCTGAGTTTAGGAGAAGTTGACATTTGAACGGCTCTTTCTGAATGCCGATGTAGTGAATTCTTGCACTTAAAAATGTGCTCAAATTGATGACTTGCCCAGGTGGATGCGCTCTATTGCCCCACTTTAGTGCCTACAAGTAGGTATTATTATGTATTTTCTCTGCTATTTATAAA
Source organism: Lynx canadensis (assembly GCF_007474595.2). Classification (NCBI taxonomy): domain Eukaryota; kingdom Metazoa; phylum Chordata; class Mammalia; order Carnivora; family Felidae; genus Lynx; species Lynx canadensis. The sequence goes on from NC_044311.2 coordinate 114,475,503, forward strand.
CTGGTTTTGATAAATTCATTCTCACCATAGGCAATAATTTATGAAACAAAACAAAGCTGTTCAATATAGACTTTTAATATCGGAAATAGATAAATTCTAGCAAATATCTATGGCATAGGAAATAGAAGAAGCAGAGTTCTGTGGATAAATCATAGAATTTTTTTTGATCAAGCTTTAGAATTTAGTCAATGAGGAGGTGATGATGATTAGACATAAAATAATGTTTTAGGGGTTAAAAATAATAAATAGCTATTTGGTAGAAATGCCATACCTATGAATGTAGTCTTAAAATTTTAATTATATATTCGTAACAATTCAATATACAAAATTCATAAAAATTTAATATATAAAATTAAACTTGCACTGATTTTCAGTAGTTTTATTGTGATGTGTCTAACACAAAGCCTTTATAGGAAATGTCAGTTATTCAATCATGGTCAGAAGCCAATTCATTTTATATATATCTTAGTTTTAAAATTTACTTACAAATGAGTCAATCTATCTATAGATAAATATAAACCTGATAGGTATTTTATGTATATGTGTGTATGAACATATACATACATATATATATATACATACACACATATACATATGTATACATATGTATATATGTATATATACATGTGTGTATATGTATATGTATATATACATATATATGTAAAATATTGGTTGACCTTTGTATCAGTCTTTTAACTTTATTATATATTTGAATTTTTCCTAATAAACAATGGACAACAAAGAAATGGGGCACATTCATTTCTTCAAGGAACTAAGAACAATAACAAAATAATGTAAAATAAGCTAGTGCGAATAACATTTAACCTTGCACTTGATGGAATACCAACATGCAAATGATTAAAAAGATGTAATGTATTGATTTCTTGTCTCCATGGTAAACTAAATATATATGGCATGTATATCACTAACTTAGAATTCTCAGAAAATGTACATAAGTACTCTGAGATCATTCTTGTTTTATAGTGAAATAACTACACCAAAACATATTTCAACCTTTTTTTATATTACTTGTAATATACATTTTGTATTTTTCTCAATGATAAAACCATATGAAAATGTGCTTTATGTTTTAAACTGTGTCAAGAACTATGTTTGGAGTCTAGAATGTTGTGATAAACCCTAATACTGATTTTAAACAGATTTTATATTCCTAGTTAAAATTTTTCAAAATAGACATGGACAAATAAATCAAAAAGATGTAACACAATAAACAATTACTAAATAAAATAAGTGTATGGATGATAAATGAAAGAATGGCAAAAAAAAAAAAGACATGGTGAAATATACTATAGTACATCATTATTTGAGAAGCCATCAATCAAGGTTTTTATGAAATTCACAACACCAAAAAAACAAAACAGAACCATTTAAAAACTGTTTAACTAATGTCCCTTAATCTACATTCTTTTTACCTTTCATCTTTCTCTGTAGTCAGAGCTAGCATAAAACGTTCTGAAAAGAAAGCAAGTCTTTAGAGATCACAAACAGCCAATTTCACACTACAAGCAGTAGTAAATAGAGCTAAATTCCCTTTAGTAATACACTATTTATCTTTGTGCTTCATTGAGTTCAAAGAAAAGCATTTTTCAGAGTTTGAGCAATTAACTTCTCATTTTTTTTTTTTCTATTCTAGAAAGGACATTATCAGAAAAGCATGGGATTAGGAAGGTACAGAGCTATCAGGAGTTATTCTTACTGTATGAAATTTCAATTTGGCAAAACATGTAAAACCCTAAAGGCAGTTAAGACACAATACAAGGAAACCATTTTGTTTTCACAGTATATTTATTTTGCATCATCACTGACCCAACTGATTTTCTGCTGCATTGAAATGAGTAGGGATTAGTTTCAGAAATTACTCTGAGCTGTATATTTGTTACCAAATCAATGCTATGGTTTACCTAGGAAATTCCCTGAAAAACCTTGTCAAGGTACTTATATAAAACAAAGCTTACACTATAAATATTTTATATATCTGACATCTAGATTTTACTTACAAAAAAGCTGAAATGTAGTAAGCTTATTAAATATGTATTTCCTATCCTTGGGAAAGATTAGAAATTGATTTGTTACCATGTGGCTACTCATTAGAATAATCTTTTTTTTCCCTTTGTGTTTTGAAATCTATATCCATTTAATATCTGCAGGTTATAAGATAATTTATACAATAATTTACAGATGCATACTTGTCAGTTATATAAAGATGGGATAAAAAGAATTACAAGAAGAGAGGGTTTGAAGAAAATGGGGATGACATGGTCATAGTTATTGCTTCATTTTGTCTTTCCAAATTCCCCAATAAAAATAAGCAAAGCTGCTAGGATAGTAAAGCTGAGTCTTAAACAATATCTGGAGCAAAACTTGGTAGCAGAATATATTGCTGCATACCCATAAATACAAATGAGAGGGATAAACCACTGGCAGCTACAAGACTTGTGTCAGTTACTATGGGAAGAAACACAAAGAACGAAGCATGGCTTCTGCTAAAATTTCTGGTTACTGGGAAGTATGTTGGGGAAATCTGAAAGAGCAATGGAAACCAAAAAGAGTTATTACAGATTAATCTCATGAGTTACACAGAAGTTAGAGTGTAGGAACAGTTGAACCCCATAAACAATTTAAACTAACACAACTCGGCACCCTACCAAGAGAAAACTCTACATTTTGGAGACAATTCAGGGAGTAGAATCAAAGTGGAGCAGGGTAGGGCAATGGGGCAAAAGAAAGAAAGTTTCCTTAAGACAGGAAGAGAGGCAGAGGTGACATTTCTCATAAAGTGCAAAGTAACATATATAATAATTCTGTTGTGAAACCATAAAATAAGGAGCTGGTAGGAAAACAGAATTGTATGAGAATTTGTTAGGATGCCGCTAAAACAGGGCTTAGAGGGAAAGCTATAGTTTTCAGTGTTTACATTAAAGACATCAGTGGCCTATAATTTTACTTTATGATACAACAAGAGGGAGAGAGAGAAAACTTACAAACACAAGTAGAAGGAAGAAAATAATGAAGAGCAGAAATCACTGAAATAGATAAAAGACTGCAAATAAAAAAATTAACAAAGCTAAAACCTGATTATTTGAAGTATCAACAATATTGACAATTTCTCCCCTTACTCTTCTGAAACACAGAAAACACAAATCAACAATAACATAAATAAGATAAAGGGATTGTCAGCAAAGATTTTACAGTCATTAAAATAGTAATCACGGAATACTATAAAACAACTTCATGTCAACAATTTCACAATTTAGACAAATGTTTACATTTGTTGAAAATACAATTTACAAGAAGTTATATAAGATATAAAATATAGATAGATCTGTATCTGTTGAATAAATTTAATTAATTACCAAAAACATTTCTAAAAGAAAAATTCAGGCCCAGAGACTTTCTCTGATGAATTCCATCAAACATCCAAGTACGAAATGACATTAATCTTAATTTTTTTCCTGTAAGTAGAAAGGGGAAAAACATTTACCTGCCCAATTAGAAAATTAGCATAACCTTAATAGGAAAATCTTAGAAGCAATTACAAAAATAAAATTACAGACCAATAATCCTTGTTATTATTGGCATAAGAATCCTTAAAAAATATTAACCAAACAGGCTAAAAAAGGATACTATACTATGACTGAGTAGATTTGCTTCTCCTGCCCCTCAAACTCTTGGAAGCAGCTATATCATGCCTTAACTCTGTAGTACATTGATAAATAATGCTTACACTTCTGGGAGGAGAAATTAAGATGGCAGTCATAGGAGGACCTCATGCTTGCCTTATCCCTCTAACACAGCTATATAATTCAAATCATTCTGAAGACCCAGGAAATTGATCTGAGGACTGAGAGAAATATCTGCACAACTGGAGGGAGAAAAGAGGCTACATCGTGGAAAGTAGGAGGTGCAGAGATGTGACTTGGGGGAGAAAAGAATTGCAGGTGCTGTGGAGAGGAGGGGCCTCTGCTCATGGAGCCAGGAGCCTGGAGCCAGGGTGGAGGTAGATGATAAAGCAGCACACTGGGATTTAACAAGAAAAACACTTCCACAAAATCATTGGGAAAACAAGAGGTGCAGATTATCTCAAGTGTTTCTGGGCAGCAGAGCTGAAAGTCTGAAGTTTTAGAAGTTGAAGCCATTGCCAGGGTTGAGCCTGACAGGCTTAGTGGTTCTCCTAAGCAGAAGGAAGACAGAGGCTCAGGAGTGGACAGCGTGCTTTGAGGATCCCCTGGGTCATGGTGGGAGAGACAGTTTTCCTTTTTGGAGTGCATTTGAGAGAGGTGGCTCTTACCTCTCAGGGGACAAAAGAGCCAGCAGACACCACTGAGCTGCCCCATTCATTAGCATAGACCAGAGATGCCTGCTGAAGTCAGCTGACCTGGATGCAGACTTTTTGCTATGCTTTACCATAAAATCCATGCTCCCTATGGTTGACCACTATTCTGGGACAAACCAGAACCAGCCAGCACGTGGTGTGACCCTCCCCTAAAGAATCAGCAGAGGTTTCACCATGCTGGGCCGCCAAAATTTGAAACCCAGTCATGTGCTGAGGTAAAATACAGGTGGGCGGACAGCTCAGACACAGACAGGGTGAAGGCAGGGATCTGACCAAAGTCTGGAACACAAGAGGAAAGATTGTTCATTCTCCTGTGAGGGTTTTGTGAACAGCAGTGAGCACCAATGATTCTTTTCAGGAAAAGAGTGGCTGATGCCATTTTTCATCCCTTCCATCAGCACTGATGGACTTAGTGAGTGGCACAGGGCATACAGTGGAGGCTTGAGCCCCTTACACCAAGCCCCACCCCCCTGCACTCTGCAGGTGCCTTTTGTACTAAGGCAAATGTGATTGAGAGGCAGGGCAATAGTGAGTCCCTCCTCCAGAAGATCAGCACAATCCGCCCTCACATACAAGGTTTACTGATCATAGACTGCTGCAAAGCTTCAGCTCTAGTGAAAATAGGACAAGGCACAGACTTTCCTAACACACAAAAGGGAGTCCTAGACAAAATGACAAGATGGAGGAATTCATCCCAAGAGAAAGAACAAGGAGAGGTCACGTCCAGGGATATAATCAAAACATATATAAATAATATGTGTGAACCAGACTTCAAACAAGAATTATAAGGATACTAGGAGGGCTTGAGAAAAACAAAGAAGACACAAAGAAGACGCAGAGATATAAAACCTAAAAACTAGTCAGGCCAAAACAAAAAAATGCTATAACTGAGATACAAAAGTGACTAGATGTAATGACACAAGGGATGGATGAAACAGAGGAGTAAGTGATAGAAAATAAAATTATGAAAAATAATGAAGCTTAAGAGAAGAGGGAAAGGAAAATATTGAATCATGAATGTAGACTTAGAGAACTCAGAGACTAAATAAAACATAATAACATTTGTATAATAGAGCTCCCAGAAGACTAAGAGAGGTAAAAGGGAGAAGAAAGTTTATTTGAGAAAATTATAGCTGAAAACTTCCCTAATCTGGGCAAGAAACAGACATTGATGTCCAGGAGTCACAGAGAATGCCCATGGAAATCAGCAAAAGAAGGCCAATACCAAGACATGTCCTAGTAAAATATGCAAAATATAGAGGTAAGGAAGGAATCCTGAAAGCAGCAAGGAAAAAGACATCCCTAATCTACAAGGGAAGACAAATCAAGTTAGCAAATCTCTCCATAGAAACCTGGCAGGCCAGAAGGGAGTGGCATGAAATATTCAACGTGCTGAATGGGAAAAATCTGCATCAGATAAAGAATACTTTATCCCTCAAGGCTGTCATTAAGTATAGAAAGAGAGATAAAATGTTTCCCAGACAAAAACTAAAGGAGTTTGTGACCAATAAACCAGCCCTACAAGAAATATTAAAGGGGAAAGAAAGAACAAAAGCAAAAAAGACTGGAAAAGAACAGAGAAAATCTCCGGAAATGGCTTTATAGATAATATAAGGGCACTAAAATCATATCTATCAATAATCACAGTGAATGTAAATGGCCTAAATGCTCCAATAAAACAGCATAGAGTATCTGAATGGATTGAAAAAACAAGACCCATCTATATGCTGCGTACAAGAGACTAGTGAGGGAATGAAAAACCATCTATCATGCTAATGGACATCAAAAGAAAGTCAGAGTAACCATAATTATATCAGAGACTAGATTTTAAACCAAAAACTGTAACAAGAGATAAAGAAGGGCACTATCTCATAATAAAGGTGTTTGTCCAACAAGATCTAACATTTGCAAATATTTATGTCCTCAACTTGAAAGCACCCAAATATATAAATCAATTAATGACAAACACAAAGAAACTCATTGATAATGATATGATAATAGTAGGGGGATTTAACACCCCACTTTCAACAATGGACAGATCATGTAAGCAGAAAATCAACAAGGAAACAATGGTTTTGAATAACACACTGGACCAGATGGACTTAACAGATGTATTCAGAAAATTTCATCCTAAAGCAGCATAATGCACATTCTTTTTGAGTACATATGGGGCATTTTCCAGAATAGATTACATACTGGGTCACAAATCAGGACCCAACAAATACAAAAAAGATTGAGATTAAACCATGCATATTTTATGACCACAGTTCTATGAATCTTGAAGTCAAACCATAAGAAAAAATTTGGAAAGATAACAAATACATGGAGGTTAAAGAATATCCTCGTAAAGAATGAATGGATTAATTAAAGAAGAAATAAAAAAATACTACATGGAAGCAAATAAAAATGAACACACCACAGTCCTGAACCTTTAAGATGCAGCAAAAGTGGTTATAAGCGGGAAATATGTACAATACTGGCCTACCTCAAGAAGCAAGAAAAGTGTCAAATACACAACCTAAACTTACACATAAAAAAGCTAGAAAAGTAGCAGCAAATAAAGCCTAAAGCTAGTAGAAGAATCTAATAAAGATTAGAGCAGAAATAAATTATATAGAAACAAACAAACAAACAAAAAAACCCAGAACAGATCAATGAAACTAATAACTGGATCTTTGAAAGAATTAATAAAATTGATAAGCCCCTAGTGAGATTTGTCAAAAACAAAAAAGATCCAAATAAATAAAATCATGAATGAAAGAGGAGAGATCACAACCCAAATCACAGAAATACGGAGTCATAAGAGATTATGAAAAATTATATGTTAATAAATTGGATAATCTAAACAAAACGGATAAATTCCTAGAAACAAACAAACTACCAAAAATGAAATAGGAAGAGATAGAAAATTTAAACAGATCAATAACCAACAAAAAATTGAATCCATAATAAAAAATGTTTCAAAAAACAAAAATGCAGGGCCAGATGGCTTCTCAGGAGAATTCTACCAGATATTTAAAGAAGAGTTAATACCTATTTTTTCTCAAACTGTTCAAAAAATAAAAATAAAAAAGGAAAGAAAACTTCCAATTTCTTCTATTAGGTCAGAATTACATTGATTCCAACACCAGACAAAGACTATCCTAAAAAAGGAGAATTACAGGCTAATAATCCTGATGAACATAGATGCAAAAATTCTCAAGATACTAGCAAATTGAATCCATCAATACATTGAAAGAATTATTCACCACGTTCAAGTAAGATTTATTCCTGGGCAACAGGGATGGTTCAATATTTGGAAATCAATCAACATGATACACCACATTAATAAAAGAATGAATAAGAACCATATGATCCTGTCAACAGATGCAGAAAATTCATTTGACAAAATACAGCATACATTCTTAATAAAAACTCTCAACAAAGTAAGAATAGAGGAACCATACCTCAACGTCATAAAGGCCATATACAAAGACCCACAGCTAATATCATCCACAATGGGGAAAAACTGAGAGCTTTTCCTCTATAGTCAGGAACAAGACAGGATGTCCATTCTCACTATTACTATTTTACATAGCACTGGAAGTCTTGGCCTCAGCAATCAGACAACAAAATGAAATAAAATACATCCAAATGAGCAAGGAAGAAGTCAAACATTCCACCAAAAAACCTGCTAGTTCTGATACATGAATTCAGCAAAGTCACAAGATACAAGATCAATGTACAGAAACATGTTGCTTTTGTATATGCCTATACTGAAGCAGCAGAAAGAGAAATCAAGGAATCAATCCCATTTCCAATTTCACCAAACCCATAAAATACCTAGGAATAAACCTTACTAAATAGGTAAAAGATCTGTACTCTGAAAACTATAAAACACTGAGGAAAAAACTGAAAAGGACAAAAAGAAATGGAAAAACATTCCATGCTCATGGATTGGAAGAAAAATATTGTTAAAATGTCCATATTACTCAAAGCATTCTACACATCTAATGCAATCCCTATAAAAATACCACCAGTATTTTGCACAGAGCTAGAACAAACAATCCTAAAACTTGTATGAAACCATAAAAGACCCTGAATAGCCAAGGCAATCTTGAAGATGAAAAACAAAGCTGGAGGTGTCACAATTCCAGACTTCAAATTATATTACAAAGCCGTAATCATCAAGAAGGTATGGTACTGGCACGAAAACAGACACATAGATCAATGGAACAGAATTGAAAACTCAGAAATTTACCCATGACTATAAGGTCAACTAATTGTTGACAAAAGAAAGAATATCCAATGGAGAAAAGATAATCTCTTCAAAAAATGGTGTTGGACACTGGACAGTAACATGCAGAAGAATGAACATGGACCACTTTCTTATACCATACACAAAAGTAAATTCAAAGGGATGAAAGACGAAAATGTGAGACAGGAAACCATCCAAATTCTAGAGGATAACACAGGCAATAACCTCTTTGATCTCGGTGGTAGCCACTTACTAAACACATCGCCAGAGGCAATGGAAACAAAAGCAAAAGCAAAGTATTGACACTTCATCAAGATAAAAATCTTCTGCACAGTGAAGGACACAATCAACAAAACTAAAAGACAACTGACTGAATGGGAGAAGATATTTTTGCAAGTGATATATCCAATAAAGGTTAGTATCCAGAATACATTAGGAACCTATACAAATAAGTACCCCCAAAATAAATAGTCCAATTAAAAAATTGGCACAAGACACAAATAGACATTTTTCCAAAGAAGACATCCAGATGGCCAACAAATACATGAAAATATGCTCAACATCACTCATAATTAGGGAAAACCAATCAAAATCATGAAGAGCTACCACCTCACGCCTGGAATGGCTAAAATCAGCAACACAAGAAACATAAGATGTTGATGAAGTTGTGGAGAAAGGGGAACCTTCTTACACTGTTTGTTGGTAGGAATGCAAACTGGTGCAACCATTCTGGAAGACAGTATGGAGTTTCCTCAGAAAGTTAAAAATAGAACTATCCTGGGGCGCCTGGGTGGTTCAGTCCATTGAGCGTCTGACTTCATCTCAAGTCATGATCTCATGGTTCCTGAGTTCCAGCCCCGCATGAGGCTCTATGCTGACAGTTCGGGGCCTGGAGCCTGCTTCTGATTCTGTGTCTCCATCTCTCTCTGCTCCTCCCCTGCTCACACACTGTCTCTCTCTCTCAAAAATAAATAAAGATTAAAAAAGAATTAAAAAAAAAATAGAACCACCCTACAATCCAGCAATTGCTACTAGGTATTTACCTAAAGGATACAGAAATACTATTTCAAAAGGGCACATGCACCCTGATGTTTATAGAAGCATTATTAGCAATAGCCATGCTATGGAGAGAGCCCCAAAATCCACTGATTCATTAATAGATAAGTCATGGTATATATACACACTGGAATATTACTCAGCCATCAAAAAGAATGAAATCTTGCCATTTGCAACAAGGTGGAAGGAGCTAAATGAAATCAGTCAATCAGAGAAAAACAAAACCTTGTTATTTCACTCAGATCTGGAATTTAAGAAACATAATAGATGAACTAAGGGAAGTAAATAAAAAAGAGAGGGAAGTCAACCATAAGAAACACTTATATATAGAGGACAAACTGAAGGTTGAGGAAAGGGTCCTCAGTGGTGGATGGGCTAAATGGATGATGGATGTTAAGATGAGCACTTGTTGGGATGAGCACTGAATGTTATATGTAAATAATGAATCACTAAATTCTATTACTGAAACCAATGTTACACTATATGTTAACAGACTGGAATTTAAATAAATATTTGAAGAAAGAAAAAAAATAACTTACACTTCTGGACATTAAAACAAAAAAATTTCCCAGAAATGCAAGCTAATTATAACAGTACAAGACCAACAAAAGTTATCCAACATTTCTTACAATCAGGCAATATTGTAAGTTCCTTACATGCATTAAATATCACAATAAATATTGAGAAAATTGAAACATAATTAGTAAATCAGAAGAGTAATGGCTAATGGAGGGAACTTAGCTTTAGGATCTTACTCTATTATGTTGTGACCAAATAGCTTTGAAAAAAATATAGCACATTTTACCTAAAACTCTCCCTTAGTTGTTTAATGTTCAGTTTTATACAATCACTATAGATTTAGAATTCATAATGTTCATATATCCACATGATACACAGAGTATTTGGGTTTTTTTTTTTTTTTACATTTTATGTAATTAAGACAATATACACTATAACCAACCCAATAAAGGGAAGGTTTTTAAAAAGCAAGTATAGTTTATTTAAATAAATAAAATTCAGGCTGAATAGCTGTTTTTCTGCAATTCTTAACATAAGAAATAATGATATAATATCTTAATTTCAAAAGAAGTTATCATTTCCCTAGAAATGCATATTCAGCCCAGACATTATTCATGGGAAACCAGAAAGATAATCCTAAGTATTTAACAAAACAGTATATCAATGATGTAGCTTGTTTACTGTTGTAACTTCAATGACTGAGAGAAACATAAAAAGTAAAAATTAAGGATAGTGAAGTCAGAATAAAGAAACTCTAGTCAGAAAAATATAACAACTCTACTTTTCTTCTATTTTCCCATAGTACTTAAGATAGTACATAGGTTTTATGCATGTGCTGACTTTTATCACTTGATAATGGTTTCTTGGATGCCCTATAAAGAAGGATTTTGAGAGTATATCTTGAGTTATTCAGAAGAGGTTACCCTGATAAATTTAGGATGTTTCCATTTCTATCATTGCTACTAAATGTGGCCTAAAAACTGAACATATTCAGTTATCTTTAATTCCCCATGGAAAACTGAATAATGTCACTGCTACTTAAAACCTTTAAGTTAAAAAAGAAAATCTGTCTTAAAAGTCCTATTATCATGTTACAGTGCATCTATTGTTATACTTTAATGTTTCTCTACCAGAGATATGTTTTCAATGGAATATTTCCTGTAATCTGAAATAGTAGTAATTGTAATAGTGTTTTAGTGTCCTACGGCTGCTGTAACAAATTACTGCAAAACTGGTGACTTAAAACAGAAGAAATTAGCATTGTGCTTCCTCTGGAGACTTTAGAGAAACGTGTTCCTTGCCTCTCACAACTTTTTGTGGCTGCTGTCATTCTCTGACTTGTGTTTGCTCGTATCATTTTAATCTATATCTCCTTTGTCACACTGCCTTCTCTTCTGTCTGTGTCTTCTTGTCCCTCTATATGAAGTCTCCCTTTGCATCTGTCTTATGAGGATACATGTGATTGCATTTTAGCCCACTCAAATATTCCAGAGTAATCTCCTCCATCAAGATCCTTTATTTAATGACATCTTTTCCTACATAATGTAATAGTCACAGATTTTGGAGATTAGTGCCTGATATTTTGGGGGGATACTTTTTAGCCTACCACAAATGGTAATAGGAAAAATGATAATATCTAAATTTATTGAATACTTGTGTTCCATGCTCTGTACTGTTTTATTTATTTTTTTTTAAATTTTTTTTTCAACGTTTATTTATTTTTGGGACAGAGAGAGACAGAGCATGAACGGGGGAGGGGCAGAGAGAGGGAGACACAGAATCGGAAACAGGCTCCAGGCTCTGAGCCATCAGCCCAGAGCCTGACGCGGGGCTCGAACTCACGGACCGCGAGATCGTGACCTGGCTGGTCAGATGCTTAACCGACTGTGTCACCCAGGCGCCCCATGTACTGTTTTAAATATATTATCTCATTGATATGTATTATCTCACATAGCTTCATACTATTCCAATGAGATTTATATTTTTATGGGTCACTATATTGTAGCAACAATTAGAAAATTAAACAAACTTAGAAATAAGATGGCAAAAGCAATAGTGGTGATATTCATTGATGATAGGATAGATCCTTTGACCAAATTAGGAAATGTATTTAAAAAGTGGGGTTAATGAAATATAACAATCAAAATACAATAGAAACATATCAGAAATAGAAAGAGATACCTTTAGAAATTTGAGAGGATATTTGAATTTAAAAATAGATATAGGCAAAGTGTCATTTTTTTGAGCAATCACCTGTCTTCTTCACGTAGGTTCCCTAAAACCTGACTTTAGGCAAAGCTTGCATGCTTCATCTTTTTTGGTTACAATCCAGTGAAACAAGAGTGATTCAAAAAAGGAAGTACAATAAACTAGGAAGGAGTGCAAATGTTTCATTATTAATTTCATCCCAGCCTCATATGAAACTTAGTTGTTTTTTTGGTCACCTTTGTCATCTTTGATGAAACCTCAGAATCATCCATGTGGGCCAGAAGAAAGAGCAAATAATCTATAGTCTCCTTTTTATCTCCTGCCTCTTAGTGTTAAATGTCTACCTCATGGCACTTTAACTTCACCAGTCATCTGACCTCTCTTAACAGAGAGAAATCCCCTGATTTAGGATTATGTTATTCAGCACTTCTGGAAAAACCCAGTATCTAGGAGTTAGGTTAGTCAGACCTTGCTGCTGGAGCTTCTGTGACTTCCATCTTGGCTCTGATAGTGACAGTTATACTGAAACCTGACTCTTTCCATGAAAAGAGTATGAAAAGGCAGTGATGTTAGGTGTGGAGCCAATGTGATAAGGATTTCAACTGTGGAGTCAATAATTAGCCAAGAAATACTTCAGTTGGCCAAATACAGTGGGAAAGTAGGACTGACCAAATGTTGAGAGTTACATAGACTACCCTTGCACTATTCGAATCTCATAGCACCTTATTATACCTGATCTTCTATGAGAACATATTGCCATATTTTGATCCTCAAGTGTCAGGGTGAAATTTGGATTCTTCAAAGAGCAACATGTTGGAATTAGATATTTAAAGAAGATAATCAAACCAAGCTATCATATCTGCTGGAAGCTACCACTGGTCCTGTGGCCTTAACTAATATTTGCATTCTTCCTTCTCCATCACCCATTTTAGATTTTCCTGCATTTTGCTAGCAAGTCAAATAGTTTGTACTGCTTGTCTGGTTTAGTGACTCAGGTATTCATCCATTCATTGCTTCAGAATCCTGTTCAACATAGCATTCCATGAAACCACAAGCAAATGATTGGAGTCAGTATATGTGGTCAAATCATTTCTTTCTTTTTTGAAAAAAAAAATTATTCCAGTATAATTAACACACTGTTATTTTAGTTTCAGGTGTACAATATAGTGATTCAACAATTCCATATATCATCCAGTGCTTATCAAACCAAGTGCACTCCTCAATATCCATCACTCATTTAACCCATCCCACCTACCTCCCTTCTGGTAACCATCAGCTTGTTTCTTTTATAGTTAAGAGTCTGATTCTTGGTTTCTCTCTCTCTTTTTTCCTTTATTAATTTATTTTGTTTCTTAAATTCCACATAAGAGTGAAATCATATGGTATTTATCTTTCTCTGATTGATTTATTTTGGCTAGTATTATACTCTAGCTCCATCCATGTCTTGGTAAATGGTAACATTTCATTCGTTTTTATGGCTGAATAATATTCCACGGTGTATTTATGTACCACATTTTCTTTATTCATTCATCTCTCATTGGATACTTGAGGTATTTCCATAATTTGGCTATTGTAAATAATGTTTCTGTAAACCTAGGGGTGTGTGCATCCCTTTGAATTAGTGTTTTTATACTTTTTTTTGGTAAATATTCAGTAGTGCTATTACTGGATTATAGGGTAGTTCTATTTTTAATAGTTTGAGAAAACTACATACTGTTTTCTACAGTGGCAGCCCCAGTTTGCATTCCCACCAACAGTGTAAGAGGGTTTCCTTTTGTCTACGTCCTTTGAAACACTGTTATTTCTTGTGTTGTTTGTTGCTTTTAGCCATTCTAAAAGATGTGAGGTGATATCGCATTGCAGTTTTGATTTACATTTCCCTGATGATGAGCGATGTTGAGCATATTTTCACATGTCTGTTGGCCATCTGGATGTCTTCTTTGTCTTTGGCCCATTTTTAATTGGACTATTTATTTTCTGGGTGTTGATTTATATAAGTTCTTTATATATTTTGGATCCTAACTCTTCTTCTCCATAAGGATCCCTATTAGATGCTAATATCTTCTCCCATTCAGTAGGTCGCTTTTAGTTTTGTTGATTATTTCCTTCACTGTGGAGAAGGTTTTTATTTTGGTGTAGTCCCAATAGTGTATTTTCACTTTTATTTGCATATATTTAATAGTGTAAGTAGTGTATATTTGCTCCTTGCCACAGGAGACATATCTACAAAAAGATTGCTACAGCCAATGCCAGAGACATTACTGCCTATGCTCTCTTCTAGAATTTTTATTGTTTTAGGTCTCACATTTAGGTCTTTAATCCATTTTTAGGTGTTTTGTGTGTGTGTGTGTGTGTGTGTGTGTGTGTGTGTGGTATAAGAAAGTGCTCCAGTTTCATTCTTTTGTGTGTTGCGGACAAGTTTTCCAACACCATTCATTGAAGATATTTTTTTCTTTTTTTTCTTTTTAATTGTTTTTAGTGTTTATTTATTTTTGAGAGAGAGAGAGAGAGAGAGAGAGAGAGAGAGAGAGAGCACGAGCAGTGGGAGGGGCAGAAAGAAAGGGAGACACAGAATTCGAAGCAGGCTCCAGGCTCTGAGCTGTCAGCACAGAACCTGACGTGGCACTGGAACCCATGAGCTGTGAGATCATGTCTTGAGCCGAAGTTGGATGCTTAACCAACTGAGCCACCTAGGTGCCCGAGATTATTTTTTTCCTTATTGGATATTCTCTCCTGCTTTGTTGAAGATAAATTGACCATACAAGTACAGGTTTATTTCTGAATTTTCTATTCTGTTCCAAAATTATTTATTAGTAATATCAAGCATAGAACAAAGATTATAAAACAAAGTGTACATATTAATTGGCCTAATATCAAACATATAAGCCAAGAGAATATATGCAATTAATGTAATGAAAAACCATATTAATAATCCTTAAATCAATGACTGGCAGCTTGAATTAAAAAATTTATGTGCACTTTACAAGAGAACACATCATAAAAAGAAAGGTCAAGTATAATGATATGAATAAAGATTTACAAGGCAAATGCACAAACATAAAGAAATATTGTTATAGTAATACTAGAATGCAGGGTAGTAATCATTAAACAGAAATAGATGGTCAATTTATTTTGAGAAAAAGGTCAATTACATATTTCTTATTTTCTTTAGGCACCATCTATCATAGCAAAATATATAAATCAAGACCAAGTAGAAACTAAGGAAAGTGTTGGAAATTATAATATGACATTAATCTTCTTTTATAGATTAAAGACAAAAAATACTTTTGTCTTCAGAAATCTTGATTGCTATTATATAGTCAAATTAGTAGTTATTTATTGAATTTGTTAATACAAAATAAAGAATATATCCTATTTCAGACATCAGAAAAAGTTTACAAACTTGGTCATACAAGTCACTTATAAATTGTGCAGGATGAAATGGATGCCTGGTAAGGAAAGATTTATTTCCAAATTGAATTTTAAAAGGAGAATAATGAAAGAATAATAGTGTATTATTTCAGATTTCAAGGTTCAGAGATATTTCATGCTATATTATTTTCAAATTACATAAAAACAAAGAAAACTCCTGAATATGTTTTATAAATGTAGTATTTCTCTGATGTTAGAAAATATCAGATGTAGAAAAAAATTAGTTCAATACTGCTTATTGTATAAAAAGCCCTGACTAAAATAGAAAACTGTAGTCAATAGTGCATTACAAAATAATTTCCTAATATAACTAAATAAAATACTTCAGGAATTCTAAGAGGTATAAAATTAGGCAATGTATTGATATAATATTTTCATGTCTTCAAGTCAATTAGAAAATCTAATGACCTTATTAATAGAAGCCAAAAGTGATCTTGATATAATCTATTACTATTTCTGATAAAATGTTTGGAAAAATTGGAGTAAAAACACTGTGATGAATTAAGAGCTAATATAATACCTTACCATATTAAGTTTGTGTATGAAATACTTGTGATATGCAAATGTACAAAAATAATATAATGAACATCTGTTTACTCAAAACTCAGCTCATTAAATAATATCAATTCAAATATTATAGGTCATAGATTAGGATTTCTGCATGGTGAATATATTCTGTCATTTAGTGTCTTTTGGTTTCACTTCAGTATTGACTGGAAGAAGAGGTGTTTTAAGTTCGTGAAATATCTACTAATCTTTTCGTTAAACGTTTGCATTTTACAAATTGTTTAAAAATGTATTCCTATATAGTTATCAAATGTTTTCCTTTACATTTTGGAATTTACTTTTCATATTTGGTCTTTAACATATTTGGTAATGATTTTAGGGAAATATTCACAGTAGGAGTGCAATTTTATTTTTCCCATATGAATTACCAATTGATGCAGAACCATATACACATCTGCAAAGCGACATCATACATCATTGAGCCATAATATGCTCAGTTGTAGGCCTGGAATTTCTCCTGTGTTCTGTTGATCTTTACCAATTCTTCACAATATCATATTTTCTTACCTAATGCAGGTTTATACTAATCTTTTTTTTAAGATTTTACTTTTAAGTAATCTCTACACCCAATTTGGGGACTGAATTTACAACCCTGAGATGAAGGAGTTGCATGCTCTACTGACTATGCCAGCCAGGCAACCTCAATATTAATACCTAGTGCAAGCCCTGCAAACTTTTTATATTTCTTTAAAATTACATTATTTGGTCTTGGAGTTTATTTTCCTATATGAATTTTAGAATCAATTTTGCTACATTCAATGTACAAAACAAACAAGACTCTAAAGGACTTTATGTTGGATTTTCATTGAATTTTTAGATTGATGTGGGGTAGTTGTCATATTTAAAATTGGGAATCTTTATTTCTGTGTTCAATGTATATACTTTCCTTTATTCAGATCTTCATTAATGTTGCTTAATAGAGTATTATATACTCCATAAAGTTTATTCCAATTTATCACAGTAACGTTTATTGGTATTGGAAACTGTGTCTTTCTAAAAGTATATACTCAAAGTACTCCATGAAGAATCCTTGTGGTGACGTAACTGTTCTGTATCTTGACTATGATAGTGAATGCTAGGTTATGACTCCCACGTTAGCATGCTATCTGAGATGTCCGTCATGAACTGTATTTTGTGTAACACACCAAGCCATAATGTTGGGTATGCTAATGGCACCACATCATCAGCTGGGTATTGTACATATGACTTGATTTCAAGCAAGAGTTGAAGGCACAAATGCCTGAGCATGTTGCCCAGAAGCAAATGGTTCCCATTCTCGCGACATTGCCTATTCCCTACCAACTGCCTCTATAGATTCATGGAGAATAATAGTTTTTCTATTAGAACGTCTATAGAACGTCTATGCTCAATTAAGTTTAAGAATAAAATTGTGATGGCAACAGGGATCAAGTGTGTACATGGGTTCAACAGCATGGACTTGCAGTCATTCAGGTTTGTCTGATTAGAACCACTGCTGACTGTACAACCTGTCAACAGGAGAGATCAACAATGATTTCCCAATATGGCACAATTAATTCTGGTATAACCTGGTAGCAGACTAATTACTTATGAACACCTTCATCCTCATGGAATAGACCCTTATGTGATATGCATTTGCCTTCTTCATACTCAGTGCTTCTGCCCAAACCACCACCTTTGGATCTCTAGAATGTTTTACTCACAGTCATGGCATTTCACACAGTATTACTTGTGATCACAAAACTCATTTTGTATCAAACTATGACAATGGGCTCCCGCTTATGACTTTTACTGGTTTTACCATATTTCCTATCACTGAATTAGCTGGCCTAAAAGACCAGGGGATGGCTACTTTTTTAAGTAAGATTTTTATTGGTACATTTTAGATTTATGGGAAAGTGCGGAGAGTTCTCATATATCCTTCACCTAGTTTCAGTTTCACTTAATATAACATTCAGTTAATGTTATCATGTTACATTACTATGGTGCATTGGTCAAAACTAAGAAATCAATATTGGTACATTTACAATGTACTAAACTCCAGACTTTATTTGGATCAGTTTTTTTCCATTAATGCCCTTCTTTCTCCCCAGTATCCAACACAGTTACCACATTGCAATTAGCTGTCATGTCTCCTTAATCTCTTCTGTGACAGTTTCTTGGTTTTCCTTAGCACTCATAAATAGTACGGGCCACTTATCTTGTAGAAATTCTCTCTGATTGGGTTTGTCAGATGTTTCTATCTTGATTCGACCAGAGTTATGGGTTTTGGTAAAGATTGTTACAGAAATGGAGTGCCTGTTATTTCATCATATCAGGAACACATGATAACCATATGGCATCACTGGTGATGTTACCTTTAATCATTTGGTTAAAATAGCGTTGGCCAGATTTCCCTATTGTAAAGTAACTATTTTTCCTTTCCTATATTTGGACTTAAGTCCTGCCCACCCTAAAGTTCTGGGAGATAAATAAGGTTCGCCATCTGGAAGAGAGTGTATCTACAAATATTATTTGGAATTCTTCTATAGAGTTCTCTCTTCTCCCCATTTATTTATTCATTTTACCATTTATTTATAATAGTGTGAATTCACGTATATTTATCTTATACTATAGGTTATAATCCAGCACTATAATTTTCATTTTGTCTTTTAACTTACACTTCTGGCCATCGCGAGCTCTGTTGTGTGAGCCCTCAGGTCTCTTGACATGCCCTCACACTTTTGGATTTTTAACACTTCCTTTCTTATGCTATCAGATGATCTAAGCTCATCTTGTATTTTTGCTGATGCAGCCCGAGAATCAGATAAAATGACTTTTTAAAGCTCAGTTAGAACACTTTCAGAGGCTGAGTTAATAAACATCACCAAAGATGTATAAAAAGATTTTGAATGTTCTTTTGGGAGGAGAGTTACCTTGTTTTTGGTTTGCAGCAGATAACTGTATTGATTTTATCTGGAAGCATGGTTTCAATTTCTTTATTTGGAAGTATGTTTTAAAAAATGAGTATATAGATAACATGTTGAAGTAGTATAGGCTGTGATGGGTTTAAAATGTCTCAACTAGTTGAACTAGCAATGCATTTTCCAGAAATAACTTTACTGTATAGTTCCAGGGTAGTATGCACCACAAAAGACACCTTGTGATTATTTGTACACATATTCTTGAAAGATTCTTGAAAGTGTGCTGTGTGCTGTTACAGTTCATGCATATTATCACTGATCCTCTGGGGCAGCAGCTCAACTTATAGCCCTTCCAGCTCCCCTGGATTTATTTCTTTAGCTCTTCTGAGTCCTAGGCCCAAGTATGCAAATCTGGGGCAGCAATATCCAGGCGCTCAGCTTCTCTTTGTCCTCCTGGATCTCTTCTTTCATTTTCTTTGGATCCTAGTATAGGTGCTTATCTGTGACAAAAGCTTCCCTTGCAGATCACCTGCAACATAAGGACAGAAGCTGGGAGGCAATGAGAACCTGGCGCAGGCTCCAGCTCTTCCTTGCATGTTACATTTGACCTTGCACTTCCCCACTTCACATGTTTCTTTCATAGCCATTTGCTCACCTGATCTTGTAGTGAGCACTTGATGAAGAAGCAAAGACTGTGTGTAATCTGTGTAAAGATTTGTAAGGGTACATATTTGTAAAGTCAGACCCCCATAGTCAACCCTCTATTTTATATCATTACTCATGATTCTATTTCTGTGATCAAACTCTCACTAATAAACTATAAATATAGATATTAGCTTATCTAGTCATCCATCTATTTCCAGCTTCCATGTGGGCCTTCCCTTCTCTTCCCACCCACTGCCTCATGGAAGCTCTGAAGCAGAATAGTAAATGTGAGTAAAAGGATTTAATTCTATGCTATCTCACTATGAAGCTTGTATCCTTAACCATTGTGTTAGGATCAACGTTCTCTTGGTAAATGAGGTAACAATCTACCAAACAGATTAAGAAAAATTCAATTTGTCTATTTAGTTTACCATAAATAGTTAGTATTCCTTATAGAAAAAATGCATTTAAAATATTAATCTATAAACCTTAGTATAAACAGATAGCTGTGTTTTTGATAATGAGTACATTTTACAAAACAAGATTTGAGTGAGTGGAGAAAAATACTATATTTTTGGATAATTGTTAGAAGATTTGTAAAACAAATCCATTGATATCTAATTGCCATACATAATGGTGTTAAACATTACCTCTGTTGTGAACATGGTCAGCTATAATCCATTTATTAAAAAAATTATCTTCAATATGGTGTAAATTGCAATATTTCTGAGGCATCTGTAAGTATCTGCGTGTGTGTGTGTGTGTGTGTGTGTGTGTGTGTGTGTGTGTGTTTAAAATTAACCTTGCTGAATAATTAAAGAGTAAAGAAATATAGTTGCAATCAGCCTGGTGAAAAGACTCCAAGGTAAACAAATTTTGGGCTTTCCCTTACTGCGTACCCACTTTGGACCATGGAACCCAGTTGGAGTTCTGTAAAACACACAATGGCAAATTCTCCTTCATTCTCCTTCACCATCCCAACAGTTTTTGGAAATTTCTGTTCTAAAGACCAAAGCTTTTTTTCCTCCCTCCAGAATCTTTGTAATAATTACTTTCTACCTTTCCAGGTGATGGATTCAAGATCAAGACCAACTCTGACAGGTATTGAAAGTCACACAAGGGTTAAAGCAAACATGCATCTGCAAATAGGTGCAGATCTTAGGGCCAGAGGATGAGGTTAGAATTCACAGAACAACCCAATACAATGGCTTTTTAAGGTTTTTCCTCTTTAAGGGTGTTTACCTTTTATTATGAGGGCAGGGTAGACACTACAATTTTTATTTTTCTTAAAGACACCTTACATTTCACACACAATGTTCATTTTTATCTCCTTTGAGCTAAGTGTTATATGTGAAGTCTGAACACCTACATAAGTTTATATGCTCATAGAAGTAAGAAAGATAGTCATAACAGGAGGTGGAGCCTGCTCTGAGTGTTTTCTTCTCTAACCTCAGGGGGCAATTGTGTAAGCAGTGACATTGAGCCTAATAAGCCTAGAGTGCCTTTGTCTATGCCATAATGAACACTATAAACACCAATGACCACTTGTAGAAAAGGACAGAAAGTTGGGACAACACTGATCTAGTAGTTGGCACCATTGGGGTCCTCCTCTCTTTCTAGATATATTAAGTGGAGGTGACCTTTGATAGGTATTTAGGTTGCATACAGGGCATAGAAAAATAATACACAAAACCAATTCAGCTACAACTATCTGTAAGAAATTCATAATCATAGACTATAATAAGTATTCACTGTAAATATAGGTATTTGAAATAAAAAACCTAATGAAAGTTAGGGTCTAAAATATATAATTGATTCACCTATAGTTTTTTTTTTTTTGGAATGTTTAAAAGCATGAAAGTTAGGATTGTCATTTACAAAATAGAGATAGGAATGATTATTTTGTATCAAGTGCACACAAATGTGTGGATCAATTAGAGATTGATTTCACTTGAGGGAAAAATGCCTGTAAAGTCATTAGCTCCTTTGAGATGTTCAGGATGACCTTTAAGTCACTTTCTTACCTTCTGATCCTATTGTTGCTATTTTATTCTGGAAATTAGCTACATTCTATAAAATCTTTGCTTAGAAAAATCATCTGCTTTTGAAATAATAAAGCTTTAGATTGACTAATGGAGACATAAAAATTCTCTAAATTGTAAATTATATAGGGATAATATATTTCTCCTAAAAATAATAAACTCTGTAGAAAAAAATATCTGAAATGTTGATTATATTTTATAAAAATAATTAAAATAGTGCCATTATATAAATTCTAGGGAAGTTTTGTATAATGTTTCTGTCAAAATCTTTCAGCTTTCCAACTAAGATGCCTATGATATGTAATTTTTGGTAAAACTTTACAAATGGTAAAATAAGCCATGATGCATTTAAATACTGTTCACAGCTTTTGCTTTACATGCTTTTTAAAAGCACCTGGCAGGGGCGCCTGGGTGGCGCAGTTGGTTAAGCGTCCAACTTCAGCCAGGTCACGATCTCACGGTCCGTGAGTTTGAGCCCCGCGTCAGGCTCTGGGCTGATGGCTCAGAGCCTGGAGCCTGTTTCCGATTCTGTGTCTCCCTCTCTCTCTGCCCCTCCCCCGTTCATGCTCTGTCTCTCTCTGTCCCAAAAATAAATAAACGTTGAAAAAAAAGTAAATAAATAAAAGCACCTGGCAAATAAAAGCAAATTAATTTATAATATTTTTGAGTATATGAAAAATGCTAATTCCAGAATCTCTCCAAAAATAGAATCAATACAAGAAATTTAAAGTTCTCCTAAAAATTATTTTTGCATGTATTAATGATTATTTTCCGTCAAAGTTTATGTCTAGGGATATCTAACTTAAGAAATTAATGCCTTTGGGACTTCTTTATTATTCAAGTAAGTATTTAAGAGGCAATTAATATGTAATACTAATGATTCACTTAAAAAAAAGACAAAATTGTATTTCTACTCCTTTGCACACTGGAGACTTTTATATCATACACAAATTGTTGCTGTGCAAAATGTCATCAGTTTATTAATGAGCTAAATTAATCTAATTTTAGTTTGAAATGGATAGCTTTGACATTTAGAGAGACCTTTCCACATTTGTTTCATATCAACTTCCAACATTCAGCAAGTGGTCTATTTTCGAAATTCGAATTTGACATAAACCAACAGATTTCATTTCAACCTGTTACAACAGCATATTATGATCTGTACATAGTATTTATAAGAAAACAATGTTGAAAAACAAAGTATTTTCTTCCCTTCTACCCACTTTCAAGGCTTCAAAGTTCAGTTGTGCTTTAAGGATTCCAAGATCTTCTTATTTTTGCCTGTTTGTTTCTCACTTCCAAAATAATTTGAGGTAGTGCATAGTTAATCTTTAGCATAAGGTTGACCTAGCAATATGGATAAATTAAAAGTTCATTTAATAAAGGAGAGCATTGGGTGCCTGGGGGGGCTTAGTCAGTTAAGTGTCTGACTTCAGCTCAGGTCCTGATCTCACAATTCATGGGTTTGAGCCCTGTGTGGAGCTCTGTGCCAACAGCTCAGAGCCTGGATCCTGCTTCAGATCCTGTCTCCCTCTCTTTCTGCCCCCCACCCTACTTGTGCACATGTGCTCTCTCTCTCTCTCTCTCAAAAATAAAAAATTAACATTAAAAAAATTTAATAAAGGAGAAAATTGAAGAATAGTCTTGAGATTTATTGTTTAAAGTATAAAAAATACTTCCTTTATAGATTATTATAATATAAAATTAAAATCTATTAAGTAATAAATATATATATGACACTATATATATTTCTTATAAATCTTTCAAACACAAAAAGACATACATACACATATTAAATGTCTACACAGGGAGGAACATCTACACCTAAAGCTAAAGCAGTTGTTAGCAACTTATCCTTATGTTTCATTTCAAATTTCCTATAAGAAAAGCCAAAAATGAAAATGAAAGCTTACATAACCTCAACTGTATGCTAAGAAAATGAAAGAAAAAAAGGAAGCCAAGTAGAGGCAACACAATGATTAAGATGAGAAATTTTTATCCAGGTCAACTCTTTAAAAAATTAGGAGTGTAAAACTTTTTATAGAAGATGCATCGAGGGGCACCTGGGTGGCTTAGTTAGTTGGACAGCCAACTCTTGATTCTAACTCACGTCATGATCCCAGGGTCATGGGATCTGGCCCCACATCGTATCTATGGCCTCAGCGTGAAGCCTGCTTGAGATTCTCTCTCTCTCTCTCTCTCTCTCTCTCTCTCCCCCCCCCCTCTGCCCCTCCCCACTCTCACTGTCTCTAAAGTAAATAAATAAATAAATATTTAAAAGGAGATGCATTGAAAGGTAATGCAAAGTATATAGTTGATAAAAACAATTTTAGCAGCAAAACCCCAAATATCTACATTTATATATGTTTTCTCCATATATTATTTGTAAAAACTTTGCCAGTGTATCACAGGAGAACATGAAAACATTAATGTTAGCATTAAATAGATCTGGATTAGACCTGGCTCTGCCCATACCAACTAAGTGATAATGATCAAATTAATCAATTATCTAATCCTCTGCTTCTATTTTGATGTTTTACTTTTTGGTTTAAGTTCAAAACAGAGAAAATTGAACTTGTTTGCAATCCAGTCTTTCAATAAAATTTTATCCTGTCATATTTTGTGATTAATACTCATTTATCATCATAGCATACCTTTCTAATGATACAGTGATATCTGTATTAGATATACAAATGATATAACTAGTATTTATATATTTTACATGTGTTATCTCTTGGTATATCATAAATTTGAAAAGAATTTGACATGGTGATCCACAATATGATCAACACTTTTATGTCTTCTATATTATATATCAATATATAATATTGCATATTATTTAAATATTGCTACAGTAATAATCATATATTAATTAAATGTAAGCTTATTTTTAAAGAAACTCAGGGGCGCCTGGGTGGCGCAGTCGGTTAAGCGTCCGACTTCAGCCAGGTCACGATCTCGCGGTCCGTGAGTTCGAGCCCCGCGTCAGGCTCTGTGCTGATGGCTCAGAGCCTGGAGCCTGTTTCCGATTCTGTGTCTCCCTCTCTCTCTGCCCCTCCCCCGTTCATGCTCTGTCTCTCTCTGTCCCAAAAATAAATAAACGTTGAAAAAAAAAAAATTTAATAAAGAAACTCAAATACAAAATAATTTATTTTGTATTGTTGATATTAATATTTTAATTCACATTGTTAATTAATATATTGTTTTTTTAATAAACATTACACATGAATAAACTATTTGGAAATACATCTATTAATGAATAGATGAAGTAAAATTTTGCTTCGCAATTAGTTCACGCATTCATGACTAGTTATCACTTAATGCTAGAAGGAGATAGCTTTAGGTAAAATTATATTTGCTGTATTTTATTTTATAATATAAGCATTAAGAAACATTCAAGGGGCGCCTGGGTGGCGCAGTCGGTTAAGCGTCCGACTTCAGCCAGGTCACGATCTCGCGGTCTGTGAGTTCGAGCCCCGCGTCAGGCTCTGGGCTGATGGCTCAGAGCCTGGAGCCTGTTTCCGATTCTGTGTCTCCCTCTCTCTCTGCCCCTCCCCCGTTCATGCTCTGTCTCTCTCTGTCCCAAAGATAAATAAACGTTGAAAAAAAATTAAAAAAAAAAAAAAAAGAAAGAAACATTCAAATAAACAAGTAGATGGAAATGAAAAGGATTCCATTATAGCAACATCACATAATTCTTTGAATTTCTTCCATGACTTTTCCAAGCTCACATATTAGTTTATCAATGAATGTTCTTTTTTTAATATTTTTAAAATATGTATAATTTAGATTTCAACATGTCTCTGGTTTTAGTGTACAATTTTGTGGGTGTTGAAAAATATATACTGTCACATAACCACCACTACAAGATATAGAACAACTCTATCCTTCACCTTGCAAATTTCCCTGTACACTTCTGCAGATAAAACTTTCCCCTAATCACAGCCTGTGACAAGCACTGATGGGTCTCTTTATGTAAAGTTTTGCCTTTTTCTAAATGTCATATAAATGGATCATACCATACATGGCCATTTTTAATCTGACTTCTGTCATTTAACACAATATATTTGACATTCAATTATGTTGTATATATCAGTAGTTTGCTCTTTTCTATTATTGAATAATCCTGTTTTATGGATGTACTTTAATGGTTTATCCATTAACCAGTTGAAGGGTATTTGGTGTGTTTGTAATTTATTTTTCATGATAGTTCTACTTTTATTTTATTTTTTGTTTTTTAAAATTTACATCCAAATTAGTTAATATATTGTGCAACAGTGATTTCAGGAGTAGATTTCTTAATGCCCCTTAACCATTTATCCCATCCCCCCTCCCATAACCCCTCTAGCAACCCTCTGTTTATTCTCCATATTTAAGAGTCTCTTAAGTTTTGTCCCACTCCCTGTTTTTATATTATTTTGCTTCCCTTCCCTTATGTTCATCTGTTCTGTGTCTTAAAATCCTCATATGAGTGAAGTCATATGATACTGTGTTTCTCTGACTGACTAATTTCGCTTAGCATAATACCCTCCAGTTCCATTCATGTAGATGCAAATGGCAAGATTTCATATTTCATTCTTTTTGATTGCTGAGTAATACTCCATTGTATGTATGGAGTACATCTCCTTTATCCATCGATGGACATTTGGGCTCTTTTCATACTTTGGCTATTGTTGATAGTGCTGCTATAAACATTGGGGTGCATGTGCCCCTTCAAAACAGCATACCTGTATCCCTTGGATAAATACCTAGTAGTGCAATTGCTGGGCCATAGGATAGTTCTATTGTTAATTTTTTGAGGAACCTCCATACTGTTTTCCAGAGTGGCTGCACCAGTTTGCATTCCCACCAGCAGTGCAAAAGAGATCCTCTTTCTCCACATCCTTGCCAACATCAGTTGTAGCCTGAGTTGTTAATGTAGCCATTCTGACAGGTGTGAGGTGGTATCTCGTTGTGGTTTTGATTTGTCTTTCCCTGATGATGAGTGATGTTGAGCATTTTTTCATGTGTCAGTTGGCCATCTGGATGTCTTCTTTGGAGAAGTGTTTATTCATGTCTTTTGCCCATTTCTTCACTGGATTATTTATTATTACTAAATCTGCTATAAACATTGTCATACAGGTTTTTTGTGTGTTCATAAAGTTTCACTTCACTTAATTAATATACAGAGGAGTTGTTGGGTCATATGTTGGGTGGATATTTAGTTTTTTTTTTTTTTTAATGCTTATTTATTTTTGAGAGAGAGAGAGACAGAGAGACAGAGAGAAACAGAGGACGAGCAGGGAGGGGCAGAGGAGGAGGAAACACAGAATCTGAAGCAGGCTTCAGGCTCTGAGCTGTCAGCACAGAGCCCAATGTAGGGCTTGAACCCACAAACCGCAGGATCACCAACTGAGCCACCTAAACACCCTGATATTTAACTTTTAATTAACATTTAAATTGTTTTCAATGTGATTGTATTAAATTACATTCCCACTTGCAATGTATGAGAGTTTCAGTTACTCTGCATTCTTGACAGAATTTGGCAAAATCGTTGGAAATCAGTTGACCATATATATTGATTTATTTCTACACTCTTTATTCTTTTCTATCGATGTGTGAGTCTATCTTTTTAACAATACAAACTTTCTACTATAGCTTTACATTATGTCTTAAAATCATGTAGTTTATGACATATAACTGTTTTCAGTATATTTTGCCTGTTCTAGTTCCTTTAGGAGGAATTATTGATTTCTATGACAAGAAACTCACTCTGGATTTTTATTGGGATTATAATATATCTATAGTTCTGATTGGTGAAATTTCCATCTTGACACTATGGAGACTTTCATTCCATGAACATAGTATATAGCTCTATTTATTTGGGTTTCCTGATTGTTTCATCAGTATTTTATACTTTTCAGCATACAGTTCTTTTACATGTCTTAATAGATTATAACTATTTCATATTTTTTTATATTATGGAAAATGGTACTTTAAAGTTTTTAATTTTGGGGGCACCTGGGTGGCTCAGCCAGTTAAGCGTCCGACTTTGGCTCAGGTCATGATCTCATGGTTGGTGAGTTTGAGTTCCGCGTCAGGCTCTGTGCTGACAGGTCAGAGCCTGGAATCTGACCTGTGTCTCCCTCTCTCTCTGCCCCTCCCCTGCTCATGCTCTGTCTCTCGCTGTCTCTCAACAATAAATAAATGTTTTAAAAAAATTTAAATTTTAATTTTCAATCAGTGTTTAAAATATAATTGATTTTGGTATAACCTTGCATGCTGTGACATTATTAAATTTACTCTTAGTTCACATAACTTTTTTTGTAGATTCTGTCATATTCTACATAAATAGGTATGTTATCTGTGAATAGGACATTTTTTTTTCTTTCCAGTATGTATACTTTGTGTTTATGTTTCTTGCCTGATTGCACAAGTTAGGACCTCCAATATGATATTGAAGATTATATAACCTCACCTTGTTCTAAGCTTTGGGAAAAATCAGTTTGTTTTTCACCATTGGTTTTGATGTTCATTGTAGTTTGGTGTGTGTGTGTGTGTGTGTGTGTGTGTGTGTGTGTGATTGTTTTTGATATTGTTTATCAGGTTGAGGATATTCTCTTCTATTCCTTGCTTACACTGCTTATCATGGATAAATGTTTAGTGTTGTTAGAGGACTTTGATGTATCTATTAAGATATGGGCTTTTGGGGCACCTGGGTGGCTCAGTCGGTTGAGCATCTGACTTCGGCTCAGGTCATGATCTCGCGGTCCATGAGTTCGAGCCCCGCTTCGGGCTCTGTGCTGACCACTCAGAGCCTGGAGCCTGTTTCAGATTCTGTGTCTCCCTCTCTCTCTGACCCTCCCTCGTTCATGCTCTGTCTCTCTCTTTCTCAAAAATAAATAAACGTTAAAAAAATTTAAAAAAAAAGATACGGGTTTTAATTTTTGTCTATTAATATGGTAAATTGCATTGTTTGATTTTAAAATATTGAACCAGTCTTATATTCCTGGGTTAAAGTAAAACTGGTTATGATGTATTATTTTGTACTTTCTACATGTTGTTGGATTTTATGTTTTATGTGTTTTATTAGACATTAGTCTAATCCTTTTTTCTCATTCAGTATTTGATTTTTGAATTAAGCAAACAGTAGTCTGATGAATAATTTGGAAAATATTCTTACCTCTTTTATTTTCTGGACAAGTTTATACTATTACAGAATTGGTACTGTTTCTTCTTTAAATGTTTGGTAAAATTCAATTAAAAATGGGCAGAAGACATGAATAGACATTTTTCAAAAGAAGACATATAGATGGCCAACAGACACCTAAAAGATGCTCAACATCACTCATCATCAGCGAAATACAAATCAAAACTACAATGAGGTATCATCTCACACCTGTCAGAATGGTTAAAACACAAGAAACAACAGGCATTGGCAAGGAGAAAAGGGAATCCTCTTGTACTGTTAGTGGGTATGCAAACTGGTACAACCACTCTGGAAAACAATATGGAGGTTACCCAAAAAGTTAAAAAGAGAACTACCCTACAATCCAGCAATGGCACTGCTAGGTATTTATCCAAAGAATACAAAAATACTAATTCAAAGGGATACATGCACCCCAATGTTTACAGCAGCATTAATAGCTATATTATGGAAACAGCCCAAGTGTCCATCAGCTGATGAATGGATAAAAAAAGAAGTGGTATGTGTGTGTGTATCTATTTATCATCTATCTATCATATATCTACACACACACACACACACACACACACACACACACAGTGAATATTACTCAGCCATAAAAAGAACAAAATCTTGCCATTTGCAATGACATGGATGGATCTAGAGAGCATTATGATAAGTGAAATAGGTCAGAGAAGAAAAATACTATATGATTTCACTTACATGTGGAATTGAAGAAAAAAAAAAGAGCAAAGGGAAAGAAAAAGGAGAGAGAGGGGCAAACCAAGAAACAGACTTTGAATAGATTATAGAGAACAGGGGCGCCTGGGTGGTGCAGTCGGTTAAACGTCCGACTTCAGCCAGGTCACTATCTCGCGGTCTGTGAGTTCGAGCCCCGTGTCGGGCTCTGGGCTGATGACTCAGAGCCTGGAGCCTGTTTCAGATTCTGTGTCTCCCTCTCTCTCTGCCCCTCCCCCGTTCATGCTCTGTCTCTCTCTGTCCCAAAAATAAATAAACGTTGAAAAAAAAAATTAAAAAAAAAAAAACGAGAAAAAAAAAAAAGATTATAGAGAACAAACTGATGTTTACCACAGTTGAGGTGGGCAGGGGGATGGGTCAAATAGGTGATGGAGATTAAGGAATGCACTTGTTGTGGTGAGTACTAGGTGTTGTATGAAAGTGTTGAATCACTATATTGTACACCTGAAACTTATATAACACTGTCTGTTATTAACTGGAATTTAAATAAAAGCTTATAAAATAAAATAAAATAAAATAGGTAAAATTTACCAGAAGGGCCAGGGGTTTTCTTAGTGTGAACTACATGTACAATATAAATATAAAACTATTCAGATTATTAATTTTTCTTAAGTGATGATTACTAGTTTGCATCTTTCAATAATTATAGTATCTCATCTAAATTTTTATATTTATGGACATAAATTTGTAATATTTCTTTATTATCCTTTTAATATTGGTAAAGTATGATGTTATTTCTCCTCTTTCCTTCCTAATATTTGTAATTTGTGTATGTATGTTTTTCTATTCACTATGATGAGAATTGATCAATTTTGGTGATTTTTTCAAAGGATCAGTTAATGATTTCATTGATTCTCTAGAGGTTTCTCTGTCTTTTTTTGTTTTCACTATCATTAATAGACTGTTCTTTAGTATTTATTTCTTCTGCTTGTTTTGGGGTTAATTTGCTCCTGTTCTCTTCTAGATTTTAAATAAGGTTAGGTCATTAATATGACCTTCTAAGTAAGCATTAATATCTCTTCTAAGTAAGTGTTCCCTGCTGCCACTTAACTTCACAACTTAAATTTTGATTCACCGCACTTGTATTTTTCTATAATTTGAATATAACATTCTTTTCTATTTCTTCTTTGATCAATGAATTACTTAGAAATATATTATTTTCCCCCAAATATATGGGGATTTTAAGTATCTTTCTATTATTGAGTTCTAGTTTAATATGTTAGACAGTGATTTAATAACAATAAGATCCGATCCTTCTTGGGTACTTCAACATTTCCCCTATGAGTTAGGGACAGATTGGCCTATGCATCTAGGAATATCACTTCTTTTTCTTTAATTTTTTAATGTTTATTTATTTTTGAGAGAGAGAGAGAGTGAGAGAGAGAGACAGAGCATGAGCAGGGGAGGGGCAGAGAGAGAGAGGGAGACACAGAACCCTAAGCAGGCTCTGAGCTGTCAGCACAGAGCCCAGAGTGGGGTTGGAACCCACAAACGATGAGATCATGACCTGAGCCGAGGTTGGATGCTTAACCTACTGAGCCACCCAGGTGTCCCGAGGGAATATCACTTCTGAGTCTACACCCTACACTGTAACAAGTAGACATAGCCAAATATTATAGAGGAGTCATGCAATACACCTTGACGTCTTTTCAACATATACCAGTGATCTTTCTTCTATCTTCTCCTAAGCAATTGTGCATGGCCTAAGACCCAAATCTGATCTTTGGGAAGAAACATCAGAGAGTGAAAGTTGTCAGATCTTAGTGCAAAGAACTGTGTTAGGTGTTGATAGCCACAAGGCGGTGATAAACCTAAAGGAATTTATTCTTGGATTCATCTCTCCCAATTAATGAGGCATAAATAATACTCAGAGTACTGGAATGTTGTCCCTACTTCTAGAACCCAAGCAAAGGTTCTTGCTGCCATCCCTTGAAAGCAGAAGGTCTTCAAAAGGAAACAGCCTTTACCAAGGTCCTTGGGACAAGATCATCTTATGGTGCTTTGACCTGCATTCTTTGTTATTTATTTTCTTTTTTTAATTTAAGTTTGTTTGTTTGTTTATTTAATATTTTAGAGAACAAGAGCCCTCAGAAGGGGCAGAAAGAGAGGGAGAAAGATAATCCCAAACAGCTCCACACTATCAGCACAGAGCCTGATGTGGAGCTCAAACTTACCAACTCTGAGATCATGTCCCGAGCCAAAATCAAGAATTGGACACTTAACTGACTGAGGCACCCAGGCACGCCTGTTAATTTTCTTATTTTTTTCTTTAAAAATAATTTGAGGAAACTTAAATCCTTTTTTGTATAAGGCTTGTATTCTTAATATCATATTTGCCTCCTTGGTCACTCTGAATTTACCAGCTGGCTATAATTGCTCATGACGGG
The DNA here is from genome assembly GCF_007474595.2 of Lynx canadensis. NCBI lineage: Eukaryota > Metazoa > Chordata > Mammalia > Carnivora > Felidae > Lynx > Lynx canadensis. The sequence goes on from NC_044311.2 coordinate 114,507,756, forward strand.
CTAAAGCATATAGCCAAGTTGATTATTGGACTTGATCCATTTTCTTTTAAGACTCATAAAGCTTCTTTCAATTCCAGTTCCTTGTAATGGACCATTAATGTACTGGGTATCCAGGGTCAACCATTAAGTGACACATTATTATTTTTTTAAATGTTCTTAATATTTATTTATTTATTTATTTATTTATTTATTTATTTATTTTAGAGAGAGAGAGAGAGACAGTGCATGAGCAGGGGAGGGACAGAGAGAGAGGGAGACAGGGAATTAGAAGCAGGCTACAGGCTCTGAGCTGTCAGCACAGAGCCAGATGTGGGGCTGGAACTCATGGACCACAAGATCATTATCTGAGCCAAAGTTGGACACTTAACCAGCTGAGCCACCCAGGCACCCGTTAACCTTTAAGTGACACTTTAGATGGAGAATACCATAAGAGAGATTTTCTGGGTATGGATTTCCTTGTTTCTATGATTATCCTTAGTATAGCACCAGATTCAAATCCTCTAGCTTTACCTTGTGTGTGTGTGTGTGTGTGTGTGTGTGTGTGTGTGTGTGTGTGTGTGTGTGTGTTTTGAGGGGGGGGGGTGGCTCACTGCTTGAGAGTTTTAGTTAATTTTCTCATTTTATCCTTTGCTTTAGGCTTTCCTTATAAGCTTACTCTTTAGAAGGATTCTTCTTCTTTCTCTTGTCTTGCCACTAGTGGTAGACTGCTGTTGTATGTTTCCTGGTGTTTCCTAGGCATTTTGGGGTAGTGAGAAGAACAGAGTGTTTTCTGTTTTATTCAGCCTAAATTGTATTCAGAGCCCATGTCTCTGAGTCTTGAAAAAGGGCTCTAATTTACCCTGTATTTATATGATGGTTGAATACGTCCAATTTATCTGGTCCAAAGAGGGTTTCCTGTCCCTTTCCAGGGAGTAGAAGTGTTTTATTTGATTCTTTTTTTCCTTCAAATAGATCTTTTCACTGTGCCTTTAGGGTGATAGTTTGCTGCCTAGTGCTTTAAGGCTCTGTAGGGAAGATGTAGGTTAAGGTTATGGGGTGGAGCTTATTTTCTCCCTCCGAGTCTCTGATGCTCTTCTCTCACAGGGCCACACCAAGAGGGAGAATTTCTCTCCCTCCTATGTTTCTTGTAACTGGTGAGGTTTGTGGAATAGATGCTGTGAGTGAATGTGAATTTCCCTTTTGTCTGTTTTCCAAGGGTTTCTATAGTCTTGTGCTAGCCTGCATTCAGCCTTTAGCAACTTAACAGTTTTAACTGCATTATTCTTACCAGCTTTTATGGTGGCTGGCATCTCTTCCTCCAATGCTCTGCCCCACACGAGTAAATGCTTGCTTCCTACCTCTCCTTTTCAGGATGTGCCTTTATTCCAATTTCTGGATAGATTGCTTCCTAAGATTTTAACTCTCTGAGTTGAGGAAAAGTCATGATTTTGTTGAGTATCTGAATTTGTGTGTAGTGGGAGAAATGGTCTTTCCAGTGATCAATTATCATTTTTAATAACCTATTAGCTGACAATATTTGAAGGTCTTCCTTCAAAATATCCTGAAAACAATAAATATACATCATCTTATTTGGAAGCTTATTTTAATCAGTAGTTTTCTATTCATATTCTAATTTCTTAATATAAATACAAGTTTTTTGAAATATTCTGTTTGTGAACCATTGTTGGATTAATGGTTAGTGAAAGATTCTGCTTTTTCCCCCAAATATGGAGAAAAGCCATTATGAAAGAGCAAAGAAGATAGGGGAATGAGCATCAACATAGACACTTAAAGAAATATAAGTTTTAGAGACTATGATATTTGAAGGTTGTGTGCCTGGAATGAATTCTTTCAGATTATGCAACACACACTTTCTTTAGAAACTTTCAATACCTCTAGAGATAAAACAACCCATTTTGGAGAGTCATGAGTTAATTAATGCATAGGTTGAGCCAAACATCTGGCACATCATTAATTTTGAATAAGTATTTGCAATTTTTATTATTAATAAAACCGGTGCAATGGTGGATTAGAATATCAAGGATGGAGAAGGTGAAATGGTAAAATAACATAGTTATGCAGCATTCTGATGACATGGATTGATTTAGTTACATACTTTAACACAACTGGAAAAATAATCGTTGAATTACCATTAATATTTTTTATATCTTCCAAAGTATCCAGAATAGGTTCATTGCAGATAAATCATACTTGTTGTTAAGAGAAATTATCAAATACAAAGATATTCAGTGTTACTCATTAAAGTGATGTTTATATTTTCTGAGTAACAGGTCGTAGAAAAATAAATAATGTTGCTTCTTGAAAATCAAGGATCCTGAATTATATACTTGTTTTACCAAGAGACTATTCCATTTATTCATAAATATTGGGTAGATGTATACCTTCAAAGGACTAAAATATTTTGAAGTTATTCTTTATTCATGCATGTATTCAAGCAATTACTTAACTGAATCCCTGAAATAATAATTTTAAATGATGAAAAAGTTGACCTTGGGGAAGATGATGTTGTGAAAACCATGAAACTGTTTTCCATCTTTATATGACTCTTATAACTGAATCAATTCTGAGGAAGTATATATATCAGAATATTCATGAATAACTTAACTGCAAAATATGCATTCAAATTAAATAATAATATATAAATGATAGAATTGTGAAGCACTATCCATCTGAGTGTTCACATAAGTCTTTCAAAGACTGTGATTTTAATATGGACATAATACATTTATGATACAGTTCACTTGTTTAATGAGATAATTTCTGGGGCAAGTGATTAGGGATGCATCACTGGTATTTAAAAGGCTGCTTACCTTTCCCAAACACTTAATTATAATGACCCAATGGCCTTTCCATAAATACCTGTTAAGAACCTCAGCTGCATGATGTTCTAAATTGTCAACTACTTGTGTCTCCTCCTTCTTATATTAAAATCTAAGTTTAAGATGATAACCCAGTTCATTTATTCACCCAAGTTACAATCCTCCAGTTGTCTTTGACAACTACTCTCCTTCGCCATTGTACGTACATATCCAATAGAACATTAACGTTTATAAATTTTTACTACCTGGATATTTTTCATAGGTCATTATTCTTCACTGGCCCACTACTGAATTAACTATACCTACAGCAATCTTCTTTGGCATATTGAAACAAATGTGTTTGTTCTGTGGTCTCCTAGCACATGATTGCATTATTGTGCTTTGGATTATTGTGTGATAGGAAGAGAATGGACAATCCCACTACAGGTATAATTAGCCTTGTGAGAATTTCTGCACTCTACAGATAAATTATTTCCTACATTTTCTGTTTTTGTTATTTTTGGTGTATATTTCTATTTTAACAGTTTCTAGATCAGATTGTATTTTAGAATATAAAGTCTTGACAGGTAAAATTTCCTCGTTTTCATTCCTCAGTGCAGAACAAAGTAGCCAATGAAAATAATCATGCCATAATTGTTAGTTGAATTAATGAATTATTTGATGAAATCATAGAATTTTAGACTTAGAAGAACCCACCACTTCCAACACAAATGTGAGTCTCACATTACCTGATTTCAGTCTTACTATAACATTTAAATATTCACGACTATGTGATATTGACGTAATGATAGACAAACAGACAAAAGATTTGAAGGGGATTGGAATCAAGAAATAAACCCACACAACTGAGTGTTGATAAATTTCTAAGGAAAAAGCATAGTCTTTTCAGTAGATGGTTCATGAACAATATATATCCATATGGAAGAAAATGAATTGTGACCCTAACTTCACAATAATACAAAACTTACCTTGGAATGGCACATATATCTAACCATAATAGCAAAAACAAAACTATACAAAACAAACAAACAACCCAAAACAAACAAACAAACAAACAAACAAATACCTTCCAGAAAGTACTGTTACATTTCCAAAAGAAGCATGAGGGACCATGATTTTGTGGATAGGGATGCAAAGTCAGTGAGCAAAAGGGATAAGAAAACTGCTAGAGGTGATGGAAATGCCTGATAATCTTGACAGTACTGGTTTCATGGGGTTGTACATTTATCAAAACTCATTCAAATTTAGACTAAAAATATGTGTTTGCATTATGCAAAATGCCTCAATAAAGTTGATTTCTCAAAAGTATAACGTATTTAGAACACATGCTTCTGTTTTACGTACATTATAGCCAATACATTTTTATTTTTTTTTATTTATTTTTTTATATATATGAAATTTATTGACAAATTGGTTTCCATACAACACCCAGTGCTCATCGCAAAAGGTGCCCTCCTCAATACCCATCACCCACTCTCCCCTCCCTCCCACCCCCCATCAACCCTCAGTTTGTTCTCAGTTTTTATACAGCCAATACATTTTTAAAAGAAAAGTTTTGTAATGAGATAAGCACACACATACTTCAATAGCAAAAATGAAGAAGACTAACAATACCAATTGTATGGGGGGCACACAGAATAAGTAGAACTCTCCTACTTGGCTGATTGAAGTATAAAATGAAAAATAGTTTGATAGTTTATTAAAACTTAAGCATATATTTGCAATATGACCTGGTAATTTAATCCCACTTGCAGTTACCTATTTTAACCATCAAGAAGTTAGAGGCATTATAGGCCACGGTTTTGATTCAAGTTCCCATGGAAACATTGTAACCTTTTGATCTATTAGCATTCATTTATTTCTGCTTGAAAGTAACCACAAAGGCCCCCGTTAGATACAGTTCTTAAATTAAAAACCTGTCATGTATTTACCAATCCCAGTATTCAGTTTAGCATCTTCTTCCCCCTTAACTGTAGCTACTTTCAAGTCATCTGATACAGTTAGCTTGTTTCAAAAGAAACGCCCTAAATTTAACTTATCTTTCCTGCTCGTCTGGCCAAAATGTCTTAATGGGAGATATTTGAGAGACCCTTAAAAATTCATGTCCTGCAAAAGCTGTTCTTCAGCCACTTAAAATTATTCTATCTTGATCTTTTCTTGTCGGGTTTTGCTGAAACCTGCATTCGACACCAGTCAAATCAATATTCACTCTTTCCAACCAGTTCTATCACTATCACAGTGTCTGTTGACATGGAGTCTCCTTTTAATTTACTACAGTTTATAGGTTTGAAAATGTGTTGTGATGGCGTAACAAAGGTCAGAGTTCAGTGCTGGAGACAGAGACCGGTCTTAATACTAATGGTCAGAAATTATTTAATAAAAGATTCGGTACCTATAAGATTGTCTGACCCTGGATGTCACTTACTAAGGAGGCAAAATGGAGAGTGAGTATATGTAAACAGTGTACCATTTCATTTGTGTATGCCTATGTCCATTTCTCTTCTTTTAAATTCCTCACCTCTAGTATGTCATAGTCAAAAACCAGCCAGTTTTAAAAAGTTATATTCTGAGGTAAATTCATATCACATTGAATTACATATAGGTTAGGTGACCTAGATGTCACCTGTTTCATTTTTAAAAAGAAACATACAATATGTGCAGAAGGATGCATACAATATGTGCAAAATATCTGACAGACGGATTTTATTTTAGTACTTTGGGCAAATTTGTAAGATTTAGGTAGAAAAACTAATCTAAAAAATGTAAAAACTAAAATTTGCCTTTATATCAACCTTACATTTTATTCTACTCTTTTTTCTTTTTTTGTTCCAAGTTTTTATTTAAAGTCTAGTTACTTAACAAATAGTGTAATATTCATTTCAGGAGTAGAATTTGGTGATTCATCACTTACACGTAATACCTAGCGCTCCTCACAAGAAGTGCCCACCTCAATGCCCATCACCCATTAAATCATCCCTTTCCCACCTCCCTCCATCAGCCCTCAGTTTGTTCTCTATAGTCAATGTCTATTTATTTATTTATTTATTTATTTATTTATTTTATTTATTGCCTCTATTTGTTTTCTTTCTCTTGTGTTCATCTGCTTTGTTTCTTAAATTCCACATATGAGTGAAATCATATGGTATTTGTCTTTCTCTGGATGACTTCTTTTGCTTAGCATAATACACTCTAGCTCCATCCATGTCACTTCGTTCTTTTTTCTTTTCTGAAAAATGAAATAGAAATATTGTTATAAATAGTGATTTCTAATGAATGTCAAAAATATTAATGAATCATTTTCAGTTTAACAAGCTTCCATGCAAATATATACAATCATTAATAAGAATAGATTTATTATACATGCATACTTTATTATTATAGGAAAATATTTAGATTTTGTACCTTAAATTTTCCTGTAATTTACATATATTCATACTTTAAGACAAAGGTTGACAAACTAGAGCCCACAGGCCAAATATACCTCACTTCCTATTTTTGTAAATAAAGTTTTATATAACCATGTTGCTTTGGTGCACAGTTGGGTAGGTGGAACAAAGACTCTGGTCCATAAAGCATAAAAATATTTTTTTAGTTCAGATTTTACAGAATATTTGTGATGACTCTTGATCTAAAATCTTTCTCTGGAACGTTAAGTAAAAAAAAAAAATGAGGGATTCTTTGAGGAAATAGAGTCAGGTTTTAGTTTTTCATTTGTGATGTTGGATTTTTACAAAAGAAGTTTTTTGTTTGTTTGTTTGTTTGTTTTTTTTTTAATGGTAACTTCCTAGAAGTCACTTTCCATTACGATTTTCAAGGCAGGCAGAAACATGTTAAAATGAGTTTAGTTCATTTTGTTTTAAAGAGTTTTTTAAGAGTTCAACACTGTCCCTGAGTGCACTCAAGTGACCCCAAAGAGAACAATAAATCATATATATCATCACCTAATAATATAGTGGGCAAATCAATTTCTACAGCATGACAGGTGTATAGACACACACACACACACACACACACACACACACACACATGCTCAAACACATTTTTCCCTATCAACAATGAGCTCTAAGCAAATTTTCCTGTCTGTATTTTTGTCTTTTACTCAGGTATTCATGACATCCCATAAAAGCACAGAATCCCAAAAGAAATGGGAATGCTAAGTCAAACCTGATACAAAACCAATGATCTCCATCCACAGAGCATTTAATTTTCAAGACAGAAAAAAAAAGCGTTTATAATTTCTTAGTGAGATTCAGAGACCCCCCCAGATGAATTCAACTCCAATCTTTCAAGTTTAATGCAAATGTGGGTATCTAAATTCTGTGAGTTTAAGTGGTTTTGAGTTTTGTAATGAAAAGTTTGAGCATTGCTCTCAGAGGAAACACTTCCTGGCAGAGCTTCAAGGAAAGAATATGTGATTGCAAAGATTAGACATTCTTATTGCATTAGGTTTTCATCATTCTCTGGGATAGGCCTGTTGTCGGTGCTATGTCAAGAAGAGTGACAGATCTGTATCCACAGTTTTTTTAATTTTTTTTTCAACGTTTATTTATTTTTGGGACAGAGAGAGACAGAGCATGAACAGGGGAGGGGCAGAGAGAGAGGGAGACACAGAATCGGAAACAGGCTCCAGGCTCTGAGCCATCAGCCCAGAGCCTGACGCGGGGCTCGAACTCCCGGACCGCGAGATCGTGACCTGGCCGAAGTCGGAGGCTTAACCGACTGCGCCACCCAGGCGCCCCTGTATCCACAGTTTTTGTGAAAGGGTAAGATGGACGAAACTATATACTTTTAACACAGTAATATGCTACTTTTATGGCATCAAATACATTGTATTTGTATTTGCATTGAAACCCAATTATTTTTACCTATTTTGTATTCTCTCATAGTTAAAATATATGCTTCTTTTATTAGTTATCATTTAAATGAACATTGGCTACCTTCAATTTTATTAGAGAAGTTGGTGAGTATAAGTAGAACACAAGCACATTTTTCTATCTTGGAAAAAAATATATTGTGACTAGTGATTTTTTAAAAAAGGAAACACTCTAAAATGATCTGTTAGCAAATAGGGCAATATAAATGATGCAATGGTATTCTGTGACTGCTTTCCTGTCTTTGATTTAAGGGAGTCTAAACTGAAAGCATATATTCCTTATGTTTTCACAATGAATGAAAATATTTATGTATGCATCTAAGCATTGCTTCCTTATCATACAGTGTTATTAAACAATAATTCTATACATTTTTATGTGGAGAAACACTTTTGGTGGTTTTATTATTGTAAAAGCAATAATATTTAACATCTCTAATATGCATAAACTTAGTTTTCTTCATATTTTTTCTATTTGAGTTTTTTATAGGTTTCAAGTTTATGAAAGAAATACACACAAGGTACTAATATAGTTTTTTATTTTTTATTTATTTTTGAGAGAGAGGAGAGACAGAACATGAGCTGGGGGTTTTTTGGGGGTGGGTGGGTAGAGAGAGACACACACACACAGAATCCAAAGCAGGGTCCAGGCTCTGAGCTGTCAGCACAGAGCCCCATGTGGGGCTTGAACTCATGAATTGTGTTATCATGACCTGAGCTGAAGTCGGACACTTAACTGACTGAGCCATCCGTTGTCCCTAATATACTTTTATTAATACAATTTTTATCAATACAGTGTACTTATTGGACTTAAAGTTTACTAATGAAGAGCACAAAAAGATATTATGAACATTTAATGTCAATATTGAGGAACCCTTCAGAAAAGTGATGTGTAAGTCATTGTGTCAAGAGGGAAAGCTGAGGTCCAGCCTACAGTGAATCCAAGGCTTATGCTTTTCTGGTTCTATGGTTATGTCCCAGCTGAAGTAATGTGTAATGGGTTGGCCTCCAGTAAAAGCATGGTGTATATAGCCAACTTACCTTACCCTTTTCTCTATAAGAGTTACTTATATGACTACTTTTCAAGTATGGGAGTTGAGGGAGTTGTTAAGAAAATATCCTTACTATTTGGAATTTCATTGTCTCGGTAACTTCTCATTAACTTGATTCTTCCAACTGATATATGTTTGATGGTAAGTCTTACTATTATGAAAAGCAAAGATGGTAGGAAAGGTAAAGAGATATTTGTTCAATTTTTGATAAAGACTCAGATGGCTATACATCTGAACAAGGACACAAAACAACACAAAGCATATCTGACAGAGTTATGAAAGAAAGCACTGCCATTAATAATGGAAGATCAGCGGAGTTCATCCAAAAGAAAAGTATTTTGATAAATTATTGGATTGTGGATGAAGGAAACTTTGGCTTTTGAGTTACACTTGCACAATACACATGCCCAGAGAACTTGATACACCAAAAAGAAAGAGAAATTCTATAATTATGAAAATATAATATAAAACATAAATTATGGAACTTTAATTTCTGGTTCAAATATTATCTGTATTTGAATGATTTCAATATCTGTTACCAAAGACTCCTTGCAAAATACTGTACTGATCCCATTCCAATCATTAGTGATGGTTGATCATTTCCAAAATGTGGTATGCACTACCTCACTTAAATTAAACAAAATTATCTATTTTTTTTCCATTCAATTTTTTGAGATATATTTGACTTATATCATTGCATATTTTTAAAATAATAGCATATTAAGTGATCTTTTTATACTTTCTATATACATTGTCATTTATTTTTTGAAAAAAACTGTTCATATCATTTTTTCATCAGCATCAGGATATTGATACTTAGTCACTGATGTACAATAATATTCATTTGTATAAATATCTTTTGTTTTTGTTTTTTTATATATTTATGTTATATGTGCTTTATGATATGAAGTAATATACATAAAATTATTTTTAAAGTTTTGTGGTAAAGAAGTCAAATAGAAAATAATGCTACCTGTATCCATATTAGCTAGTATTAATTTTGGCTGCATATACCAGAAATAACTCTGAGCAACAGTGATCATAAAGAGGAATAGTTTAATTTCTCTGCCATATGAAAAAGTACTGACATAGACATGAGAGCAAGGTGGCCGCACATGCATGTAAGAGACTTGGACTAAATCCAGTTGTCTGTTGTGTCATGTAAGGACAGTGACCTATGCTTTGTTGATTCAGATGTCTTTTAAGACTCTAAATTAGTAACTTGGTGCTTGATGCATTAAATTACTTGACTTTTGAATACTTTATAAATTATTTGGTCACACTGTATTTTCTTTATAAAGTTATGTTACAAAGTTGCCATCATGAGTGTGGTAGAGGGGGGAGCAGGATTCATAAAAAGCAGCATGCAGATGTGCAGCACGAACCCGACGCCACATCACTGCGTAATTTCTATTGTCAACTGCTATTCTTCATGAGGTGGCATTTAAAATCTGGCAGAGGCCAATGCACAGGTCCCTGGGGTCCTGGGTTGGCAGTACATCTTGGAAAAACAACCCTCTGTTTGATGTTGGAGCAGAGGAGGGGGAAGCCCAGGTCTGTAAAGTATGAGGAGGTGACCTGTTGTGTCCAGTAAGCACATCTGGGATGTAACTTCTGAGCCCCTATCCAAAGCTGGTTTTACTTCCCTTAATGCTGGTGTTCCTGCATCTCAGGAGTACCCCTGAGTGTCTGTCATCCTCCTGCATTTCATTGCCCTCTCACCCTGACTTGAGGTAGGTCAGCCCTGAAACAGATGAGCAGCAAGCTTTGGTTTATAGTTGTAATTACTTGACAAACTAAATTAGGCAATGCTGGAGGCTGTGGGTTTCATCCTTGCAGAAAATATGGGTTGTACAAGCTGAGAGAGTCACAGTTAGAGGGATTTGTTGAAGAAATAAAGATATCTTTTGAAAGAAAAAAGAAAACAAGAGAGAAAAAGAAAGAAAGAGAGAGAAGGAAAGAAAGGAAGGAAGAAAGTTATGATCAGTTTGCTAATATTAAAAAGAAAAAAGTATTTGTGTAAGCTCATGAGTGAGAGTAGCCCACTTAGGGACTTAATCTAAGGGGATGAGGTGGCAGGAACCCTCTACTAACATTAAATATCATGTTTCTTTTCCAACTCACCAGAGTGATAGCAGTCCATATTTAAAAAATAAGTATACCTTTTTCCTATGATGAAAAGCTTACCCTTCTTAAAAGCCTAATGTCTTATTCAGTACCTCTCCAGTTCTTGTGTAAATTGTCTCTTGAAGTCCGGTTCCATAAATCTAGTCTATCTATACACATAAATCTAGTCTATCTTTACTGTTGGCTTCCCAAATCCTAACCCTGAAACAGTAATTTCCCTGGGTGAATGTAGTCTTGTAATTCTACCATACTTTCTCAAGCCAATTTAGGATTGTGGGTAGACTTTTTACCCAGCTTCTTTTGTTCATTAAATATTGATACCTAAAGCTCAGAGTAAGGAACAAACAATGAAATGTGCCCATAAAAACAGCTTTTAAAAATCTAGTTGTCCCATTAAGTTTCTAAAATTTACTTAAAGACCCAATTAATTTATTCATTCTCTGCGGGTGCTTTGGTATGTTCTTCTTAGTGGACCAAATAAATTGTCATGAAAGCATTGAGGGCCATTATTTGAGGAGGGAAGTGAGAAAGGATATGGGAAAAGAAAAAAATTAAAATTTGCTATAGTTTCTCCAAATTATTTTTTTAATGTTTTAAAACAAATATTAGGCTGATAACTCTTTTATAATTGATAACTTCTTTATGGTGAGGAGAAGTCTGAGTATAAGAAATCTGACTTTAAATTTCGCTAATATTTCAATAGAAAATTTAATACTATTTTTAGTGTGTTATCTTCTCCTTATTTATAGATAATTTTGGTGGAAAGCTAGAATTAGTTACATAGAGGATTGCTAAGCAGTTTCATAAAAGAAGACAATAGAGAAACTTGAAGCTTTTGATAATGCCTATATATTCCTTCTAAAAGTAGCAAACATTTATTTCATATTTAATTTTGCAAAGCTAGATGCCTATAATCGCATTATTTTAAATGTTTTTCTTTTAAAATAATTTCAAAATAAACCTCTATTATATGTATTGGTGTTAAGGTTTCTGACAGAAAAGACTTTATATGGTTATCATGTGATGAGTAATTGAAAAGGAGTGCCGATGTAATAATCGCTGAGAGTGGAATAAATGTTAGGGTTTTTACTAACACAACAAGGACAAAGTTATTTTGAGATTTAATATAAATAATATACATTCAGATATTTGGATAAGTTTGGGCATAGTTACATTTTCATTTGCAAGTAATATTGTAAAAAGAAATTGTTTTATAGTTCTTGCATTTATAAGTGCATTATTGTAGTTAAGCATTAGCTATGTAAGGAATTATTATATTATTTGTATTCCTTTTTAAAATTATATTTTGAGGTTAATTTTGGATTTATTTTTATAATGGAGATTTTTTAAAAATTTGATTTTTAAGTAATTTCTACACCCAATGTGGGGTCAAAACCCATAACCCCAAGGTCAAGAGTTGTGTACTCCACTGACCAAGCCAGTCAGTGCCCCTTTATATTGGAGCTTTTACTGATTATGCATTAAACTAAGACTTACAAACATTTGGAGAATAGCTACGAAGGCATTGTGGACTCATCCTAATTTTAAGGAATTTAAATCAAGTCCTATACCTCCATGGACTAGATGTGTATACAGTAAATAATTATCTTGCAATCTTATAATTTTTTATGACTATTTGGGGATAATACACATTCCTCCCTTTCTGCAGAATCCAAGTAAAATGAGAGGATCATTGCCTTTGGTATTTATAAAGAGTACAGGATGACCAGGGAAATATAGAGAACTCTTTGTAGAATTTTTATAAAACTCAAACACCATCTTTAACTTTAATATTTTATGATTACCTGAAATAGTATTGACCATTATTTTTTATCCTGATTTGACATGACATACATAAATGAATGAATGGTCACTTAATTGTGAATCTGTGCAGAAAGCTAAATTCACCAGTTTTAATCCCAAATTACATTTGCTTTTTGTAATTTCTATTTTTCAGTTATATAATCCTACTCACCCATGCTCAAAACCCAAACTAAGGATATGTTTTAAACTAGTTATGTTTCTTTGGCCCTAAAAATAATTTGTATTCCATCCAGAATTTTCTCCTTTTAAATAATCCTTTCTTGCTATTTACACTATAATCTCTTCAGTCTAGGATTTCATAATCCCACACGGATAACTTCATAACAGCATCTTAATCTCTACCTAATCTCCTTCACTAGTTCTCTATAGTTTTGAAGGAAATAAGTCTAAAATGGTCACCAGGATTGAATTTCTTCCCTAGGATTTAAGGAAGAACAAGTTCCATTGCCGTTTCTAGCTTCTAGAGGCTGCCTGCATTCTTTGGTGTGTGGTCCATCCTTTATCTTCAAAGGAACTAGAATAGTATCTTCTAGTCTCTCTCTCTCTCTCTCCCTCTGCTTCTGTTGTCATAACAATTTTTCTCTAGTTATCCCTTTTCTATCTCCTCTATAATGACCCTTGTGATCACATTGGGCCCACATCAATAATTTAGATAATTTTCCTATCTCAGTATCCTTAACCTAATCACATCCATCTGCAAAGTCTTTTTTTTGACATGTAAGGTAACATATTTACAGGTTCTCGGGATTTATCAGGACATCACTTGGTGTAGGGACACTGTATAATGCAAGACAAAAAAAACAAAACAAAACAAAACATTCCTTACCTAGAGGATAAAGTCTAATCATTTTATCATACTGCAGCACGGTTATATCTTGCTGCATTCATTGTATAGTTCAATGTGCATGTCCCTTTTCTTAATATTTCTCACTTTTAGGTGGAAAGGTATTTCCCATTTTTCAGAAAATGAGGATTGAAAGAACCTCTCACTTTTAGTGCCAAAATAATAGACTTTCCAGCGATACCATTTGTCTCCTTTTGGGAGATGGAATAAGATATTCCTTAGGAAAATGGGTAAGAGAAACTAAAATGGCCTTCAGAAATGACTGAGAGAAAGAGAAGGGCAAGGATATCAGTTTCAGAAGGATAAAGAGATGAATGGAAGGAACTCAGAGGATGGCTTGTTTCTGAATTTTGCCTGCACTTTACCCCACCAACTCGTTTTTCAAACACCAATTAGTCCAGAATTCTGGATTACTGTAAGTTCTCCTGAAACAAGGTGAGGGTTTTTGCATATCTTGCGTGTATGTGAGTGCATGAAGAGTTACAATGAATGCAGACCATGGCAGAATTAGATTAATCCTTGGGAAACTCCCCAATGAATAACAATGATGGACACAGTATAGTAGGTACAGTATCATTCAAAGTTCTTAACTCAGTGCATTTTTTGCTTTTATGCCCCAATAGTTTCCTACCTAAAGACTTTATTCCAGCAATATTATTATCTAATCGTTCTACAGTGGTAGAAATACTCATCTTCTTTTAAATAGACACCTTTCCTCTGTCTGAATTTTTCTTTCCTCTTTGTCTATCTCCAATATGTCCTCTTACAAGAATAGCTGTAAGTTCAATCTTTTCTTTGAAGTTTTCCCTGACAATACAGTTTGAATTTCTTTCTTTTTTTTCTAAAGTGACTTATCAAAAAGTTACAGAATAAAATAAAATAAAATAAAATAAAATAAATAAAATAAAATAAAATAAAATAAAATAAAAAAAGACTTGTCAGACTATTCATACCTAATTCAACTACTTCATAACAGAATGAGTAGAGAGGATACACAGTGGAATATTTAAAGCTAAAAATTAAACATATTTTATCTCCTCTCTAGCTCTGCTTGGATTCTCCCAAAGAGAGAATTAATAAAAGTGTTTATATACGTATATGCCATGATATATAAATAATTCCTTTCTTCATAATAAAATGAACTTTATTGAAAATTTAGATCTATAGGGGCACCTGGGTGGCTCAGTCAGTTAAGCATCTGACGTCGGCTCAGGTCATGATTTTGCGGTTTGTGAGTTTGAGCCCTGTGTCTGGCTCTGTGCTGACAGCTCAGAGCCTGGAGCCTGCTTCGGATTCTGTCTCCCTCTCTCTCTGCCCCTTTTCCACTCATACTCTGTCTTTCTCTCTCTCAAAAATAAAAATAAACATTAGACAAAAGTAAAAAAAAAAAAAAAGAAAATTTAGATCAATAGACATAATGGTACTATAGGTTAAGGATCACTTGCAGTGATGGAAAAAACAATTAAAGTAGTATTTGCTTGGTTATAATGATGGCTGAGAGAATTAGAAAAGATTCAATCATCACAAAAATTACAGTTAAAATGATACAGCTAAAATGCTAAATAATTTATCATTTAATAAAAAATTGGTATTGTGATTTTTACTATAACTTTAATCATACTGATATTTAGAAGAGTTAGCTTTAACATCATTTTAAAATTCTTCATAAAAATATTTCAAATTTTTATTGCCAGGGAGATACATGTATATAATAGTTTAAAATTATCTACATGATATACACACTAGAAAAACATTATCTAGAATCTTCACATTAAAAGACTATATGCATACAACTAACTGCCCTTAAGTTATTTCTTTCCATTTAGCCCAGTTTTTTTCTTTTTCTCATGCACTTGCTGATTCTGTTAGTGAGCTATAGTTTTTCTAATTACTAAATTTTAAGGTCCTTATATTCAGCTATTCTTTTCATACCCAGTCATTAAATCCTATTCATCCTGGTGCATAACAAACTCCTGGCCTGCCTTTCCATTCCTTCTCTTTTCTTCTTAAAACAAGTCCTTACTGCCATTGGCTTAAATTAATTTAATACCGTGCAATCAAATTCCAGATGTCAGTCATAATTCTCTTTTAGCTACATTTTAATCTAAGGTTTTCTTATAAATTCACTGATTTTCTTCCCTAACCTAAAGGCAAATTATAACATTTTCCTAACCTAAAACATTCTGTGATAACTAGTTTTCTTAGCAAAAATCCAAAATCTGTAACTGAAGATCTTTATAAAGCTGCTTTCATAAATTCTAGCTAAGACATCATCTTTTTAATTTTTACTCAACCCGTGTCCCCTACAGCTGGAAGTATTAAAGCTAATATATATTAAGCATTCACCATATGTACCAAATGAGGTTAATGGCACTTAGCATGATAAATCTCCAACAATATATAGAGTTGATGATTAAACTTTGGCATAGAATGTTTAACTTACTTGCACAAAGTTACACAAATAGTTGATAGTAAAATTTGTATGTGGCTCCTGGCAACTGACTTGAAATCTTTTGCCCTTAACCACCAAAGCAGCTTTATACGTATGGTTAGGCAGATGCAAATTGAATTGAGACTTAGCACACAACTATTTCATTAAAAAAAAAAAAGCATAATATGCAATTTTCTGTACTTCCTGAAGCACCCTGTTTTATTAGGTACATAGTTTTAGCTATTACATTACATGATAAAGACCCTAACTAAAGTCTATTTAGCTTTTAAAAAAGTTTTTTTATTGGCCGATGTTAAGTTTTATACATATGCCCTTGCTAAGATTGTATCTATAATGTTTTGGGACACCTGGCTAATTCAGTAAAATAAGTCAAAGACATTGAAGCCGCCTTAATATATACACATACACACTATTAGACTGATTGACATTTTTTTCAATTTTGAGATAAGTGCAATGTGTGGATGTAGTATCTTGTCACTCTGCCATTAGGTTTAATGATATTACCACAAAGAATGTGATACTTGTGGAATTATCATGCCAGTATCCTATTTCTTGGCATTTTAATATTCATCAAGGTGTTCCAGTTTCTGTTCCTCTCTCATCCCATAGGATGAAAGTGGAACAGCTGTTGCCAATTCATAGCATATGGACTTATCTTTTTCATTACAATATATTTCCACTTGAGTACATTGGAAGCTCTTACAATGAAGTGTTTTCTTCATAATCCAAATAACTGGAACATGAAAAGACCTACTAAAAGAGATGCATAATTTGTCAGCTGCATTTCCTTAAAACGTTCTGAAGTTTTTAAATGTCCAAAAATATATAGTAACTATTGCTATGTTTTTCCTTGATGCTTTGGGGAAAAAAAAGTTAATTACATATTTACATGGCAAAACCATATGTTTGATTGCTAACTTTTGGCATCAAAAGGAATCCCTTTGATATCAATTATTGCTTTATGGAGGTTTGGGAAAAACTTGCACTGAAAAGGCTGACAAAGGAAATTAATGATAAGCTCTTCATGTGAAAGAATTTTTCTTCAATTTTACTATGTCAAAAAAATCTTCAGCGATGGAATAGTAAAGAAGTTTTTTTGGGGGATAGGTGATCAATAATTATATATTTTTATAATTAATCTACTTATTTCACATTCTCTTTAATGTGAAATCTAAATGTAATACATTCTGTTAAATTTTCAGTCATTAGAGTTTAATAAATTACTACTGAATGATATTTTGGTGATTTATATCCTTTTATGGCTACACACAAGAATTGTTTGACATAATCAAATAATAATGAAATCTGCTACTTATGTTGTTTCAAATTAAAGTATCGAATTAATATTATTTGGCACAGAAATAAGAGCTTCGTGAGAGCAAACATATTTGTTTATTTACTGATATAATCTATGATCTAGAATAAATATGACATATTTTAAGAATATAAATCCTGGTTGCCTGATTTGGAGAAGTAGTAGGAATACCACTAAGAAATGCCACTAAGAAAAATTAGATCTTGATTGGTGAGTGATAGGCATTTTCTCCTCTCCAATATTAACAGCATTTGCCATCCATGAAGTTTTTTTTTTAAGTCCTCTTATTGTATGTTTTTATTGGTGTGAAATTTATTATTTGCTACTAAAAATCTTTCAAATCATTAAGCATTTTAAAATGAGTATTTAGAAAATTCTAAATTGTCTGATCCATGTCGAATATTGGAATATTTTTAAAATGTTTTGTGGGAGTATCTAGTCATTTATGTTAGGAAAAATAACTACAGTTATTTCAGAAGAAATTAAACTAAAAATTGAATAGTAGTTTGAGTGTCAATAGTCAGTGGGTAAGAAAAAAGTGAATGAGGAATATTTCTGGGTAAAAGTAAGGGGTTAGTGGAAAAATATAATGTCTTTTTTTTTTTTTTTTATGAGCAAGCAAAGCTGTAGAAGAAGAAAACTAAACCGGAATTGCTATAACAAAAACAAGGGTTGAAATCACTTACCTTTTCCTCATTTAAAAAAGTGAACTGTCATCAAGAGATGACAAAGGTAAGACACTGAGCTCCTGGAAAAGGCGAGAACAACAGTTCCAAACATGAACGTGTAGTGCAGCAGCCACCAGCGTGAGAGCAAGGAGATGTTTTCCTTGAGAAACTAAGATGCTGGGGCCTGAGAAGGAAGCAAGAACAACCCCTGAGGTCTTCCACCTCAGCCAGAAAATATAAGGATACAAAAGGTTGTATTGAGACAAGTAACTTCTGAAAATAAATATCATTAACAAAGTATAAACACCTCTAAAATCTACAGTGTCAATGCATTGTTATATACTATTTTCTGTTATGTCTCTTCATTTTAATGTAATCTGTTGACAGTTACATGTGCTGTTGCAGTTATTTTAAGAAGAAATGTTGTAAGATGTCAAATTGGTGCTCTTTTTTGAAGCTAATAACTTGTTTGAGGAAATACATGTAAAAATGTAAATATATGGAAATTAGGCTGAGTAATGATTACTTATAACTAAAGTGATTCTTCAGTAACTATATAAAGTAATACTATTATATTAAATAATATTAAGTGTTTATATTATACTAAGTATCTCTATGTCATATATATGTGTTTATATATATGTGAGCTATGCATATATACGTTTTATCTATAAAAATTTAAAAAAAAGTCAAGTTTCTAGGCTTGAATAAATGGGTGGGACATGTATATTGTAGACATAGTGTGTGTGTGTGTGTGTGTGTGTGTGTGTGTGTGTGTGTGTGTGTATAAATTTTTTCCAATGTCTAGTTATTTTTGAGAGAGAGAGAGAGACAGACTGTGAGTGGGGGAGGGTAAGAGAAAGAGGGAGACACAGAATATGAAGCAGGCTCCAGGCTCTGAGCTGTCAGCACAGAGCCCGGTGGGGGGGCCCAGACTCACAATCCATGAGATCATGACCTGAGCCAAAGTCAGACGCTCAACTGACTGAGCTACCCAGGTGCTCCAACATAGTTTATATTTTTAATTGATTCCAAACTTCTTTCTAAATATTGTAAGTTCATGAGAGGAAAAAAAAAAAAGCTCAAATTGAGGGATGGTACAAAGGTCAAAATCTGCCCATTTGAATATAGCCAACAGTTATACTTATTGAATTTACCCTTTGTTAAAAAATATAGACTGCCAATTAAACCTGTCTTTATTTCCATCCCATCCTCAAATCCTGCAAGCCCCAAGTTGAAAGAAAGGAATAAAAATAAAAACCGAAAGAGAAAACACTAGAGAAGGCATCTTTGGACAAGAGATAGCAACACAATTTTGGAAAATGGAAAAAAATAAGAAATAGCTACTCGGCAGTGTGCAGTTATTTGAAATGTAAATGCTTTCAGACAAATATTCAGAAGAAAAGGAAGCTAATCCTCCTACAGAAATCAGGAGTATTTCAAGAATCAGAGATAACTAAGCTCCATAGTTTTTCTATAATGTAAGACAGGAATGAAATATCCATACATAAGTCAAAATAAGGGGCATTAGTTTTTCTGCAGTACGTGTCCAGTTGACCCTTCAACAACATAGGTTTGAACGTGTCCACTTATCCTCAGATTTTTTTTCAATAAATATAGTACAGTATGGGAAATGTATTTTCTCTTTCTTGTGACCTACTTAATAACATCTTTTCTCTTGGTTACTTTATTTCAAGAATACAGTATATAATGCACATAACATACAAAATACATGTTAATCCACTGTTTATGTTATTGGTAAGGCTTCCAGTCAACAGTAGGGTGTTAGTAGTTAAGTTTTTGGAGAGTCAAAAATTATACCTGGATATTCTACTGTGTGAGATTCAGTGCCCCAACCCTATGATGGTTGTTCAAGGGTCAAATGTACAAGCCTTTCACTTTTGGCTTATATAGTTCTTCTCCATTAGATTATAGACTCCCAGGGAACAGAGGTCATATACTCTAGACAGTCTTTCTTCATTGTGATTTGGATATAATAATGACTGATTAAATGGAAAATAGGTTTAAGAAATGATCAATTTAAAACAGTATGGTTAAAATATGTGTTTATTTTGTATCCCTCTTGAGAAAACACTAATAAAAATATGTGAATAGAAGAAATACATAAATCCATATTTCCTACATACAAAAAATGAAACTGGAGAGGGATTATCAGTGGATAAAATGTTTAGAAATTCTTGAAATAAAGTGCTTTCATAAGTAGTAATGGTAAGCAATGGCGCTAGACAGGGAATATATAATTGATAGAATTAAAAAACTTGTCAATGGAAAGAAATAAAGTTGTGGGAGTAGAAATAGGCATAACATTTGGGATGGCACCAAAGGAACTTTTACTTTATTCCTATCACCTTACTAATTTTATTAAAAAACATACAGATGCAATTATAATAAAATTTTAAAATGGCAATTCTAGGTGTCAGATGCATGCTTTTTATGTTACTTTTATACTTTTTCTTTAATAAAGCAAAACATTTAAGGAAATGATAAAGCTAATGTGCCATTTTGTAAAATAGCACAGGATAATTACTGTAATTTCTAAGTACTATTTGAATGCTGATGACTTCTTACCTTTTTTTTGTCAGCAAAATTCTTTCTTCTAAATTGTAGACTTATGCATCCAGCTACCTAAATCTCCATGCAGGTATATTAGAGGCATTTCAAGTTTAACATGTGCAACATTGATTCCCTCATGTGATAGTTGCCCTCAAACCTACTCCTCCTAAGTATTCTTCATTCCAGATAATGACAACTCCACTTTCCATTTGCTTAGAGCCTGTGTTGAAATATTGATCCATTCTTGACTTCTGTCATTATTTCATATTCCATAGATGTTCTATTAGGAAATCCTATTGGTATTTTTTTTTCAGAAAAAAACAAAACAAAACAAAAAAAAACCCTAGCACCCAACATGCCACAAACTTACTTTAAGCCACAGTTATCTCTGGCTTAATATATTACAATGTATTCCTAATAGGTATCACTGTCTTCCCTTTGCCATTCTTTTGTGTTTTGTCTGTGCAATAGCCAGAATGGTCTGCTAACACTAAGCGAGTACATATCACTCATGTGCACAGCATTCAAATGGCTTCTCAAGTCACTCAAAGTAAAAGCAAAAATTCTTCATAACCTAGGCCTGCATGATCTGCTTTCCATTCCACTCTGACCACACTGCCAATCTCTCCTTGCACTGACCCTACTCCAGGCACTATGGATTTCCTGTAGTTCCCACACACCATTCAAGCTTCTGCCTCAAATACTTGTACTTGCTAGTCTCTTTGAAAAAAAAAAATGATCTTCTCAGAGCATCACTATGGCTTGCCAACTCACTTTCATATGTCTTCTCTTTATTCAAAAGTCACCTTCTCCTGAAAGTCTCTTGACCACCCAAATAAACCTTAACCCCGCCACCATCCAATATCATCCTCACATGCTTTTTTTTTTGTCTTCTTAGCAATATCATTAATATACTATGTACTTTATTTAGTTCTCTTATATATTATCTGTTTCTTCATTTTAAATGGAGACTACATTAGGAAAAATGTTACAGTTTCTCTCATGGGTGTTATTACCTCAGCATTTAAAACAATACCTAGAACATGGCATATTCTTTTTTTTTTTTTTTTGTACATTCTGTTCTTTTTATATATATATATATATATGAAATTTATTGACAACTTGGTTTCCATACAACACCCAGTGCTCATCCCAAAAGGTGCCCTCCTCAATACCCATCACCCACCCTCCCCTCCCTCCCACCCCCCATCAACCCTCAGTTTGTTCTCAGTTTTTTTTTTTTTTAATTTTTTTTTCAACGGTTATTTATTTTGGGGACAGAGAGAGACAGAGCATGAACGGGGGAGGGGCAGAGAGAGAGGGAGACACAGAATCGGAAACAGGCTCCAGGCTCTGAGCCATCAGCCCAGAGCCCGACGCGGGGCTCGAACTCCCGGTCCGCGAGATCGTGACCTGGCTGAAGTCGGACGCTTAACCGACTGCGCCACCCAGGCGCCCCTGTTCTCAGTTTTTAACAGTCTCTTATGCTTTGGCTCTCTCCCACTCTAACCTCTTTTTTTTTTTTTTCCTTCCCCTCCCCCATTACAATAGCCAAATTATGGAAAGAGCGTAAATGTCCATCAACTGATGAATGAACATGGCATATTCTTAATAAAGATGTGATGAGTACCTGGGTGGCTCAGTCGACCCTTGATTTCGACTGAGGTCATAATCTCATGGTTTGTGAGTTCAAATCTCAGAGAGGGCTTTGTGCTGACAGTGAGGAGCCTGCTTGGGAATCTCTGTCCCTCTTGCTCTACCTCTCTCTCTCTCTCTCTCTCTCAAAAGAAACTTTAAAAAGAGTTTTAAAAACGATATTTTTACTTATTTTTTACATGTTCTTTTTTTTTATTCCACGTTTTTATTTAAATTCCAGTTAGTGAACACACAGCATAATATTCATTTCAGGTGTAGAATTTAGTGATTCATCACTTACATACAAATGGTGCACATCAAGTGTACTCCTTAATCCCCATCACCTATTTCACCCACCCCCTGCTCTCCACCTGTCCTCTGATAGCCATCAGTTTGTTCTGCTTCATGGTTTGCTTCTCTCCCCCTATGTTCATTTGTTTTGTTTCTTAAATTCCACATATGGGTGAAATTGTATGGTACTTGTCCTTCTCCGACTGAATTTTTCCTTAGCATAATACTCTCCAGCACCATCCATGTCATTGAAAATGATGAGATTTCATTCTCTTTTGATGGCAGAGTAATATTCCATTATGTGTATATATACCTACCACCTCTCCTTTATCCATTCATCAGTCGATGGACATTTAGGCTCTTTCCATAATTTGACTATTGTTGATAATGCTTCTATAAACATTGGGGTGCATGTGTCCCTTCAGATCAGCATTTTGGTATCCTTTGTGTAAGTATCTAGTACTGCAATTGCTGGGTCATAGAGTAGTTCTAACTTTAACTTTTTGAGGAACTTCCATACTGTTTCCCAGAGTGGCTGCACCAGTTTGCATTTCCACCAACAGTGCAAGAAGGTTCCCTTTTCTTCACATCCTTCTCAACATCTGTTGTTTACTGTGTTGTTAATTTTAGTCATTTTGACAGGTGTGAGGTTATATCTCATTGTAGTTTTGATTTGTGTATCCTTGATGATGAGTGATGTTGAGCATCTTTTCATATGTCTGTTAGCCGTCTATATGTCTTCTTTGGAAAAATGTCTACTCATGTTTTCTGCCCATTTAAAAAAAATATTTATATATTTTTGGGAGAGACAGAGACAGCACAAGTGGGGGAGGGGCAGAGAAAGAGAGAGAAAGAGGGGGGGGGGAGAGAGAGAGAGAGAGAGAGAGAGAGAGAGAGAGAGAGAGAGAATCCTAAGCAGGCTCTGCATTGTCAGCACAGAGCCCGATGCGCAGCTCAATGTCATGAAGCTGAGAGATCATGACCTGAACTGAAACCAAGAGTTGGATGCTTAACTGACTGAGCCATTCAGGCATCCCTCTTCTGCCCATTTTTAACTGAATTATTTATTTTTTGAGTATTGAGTTTTATAAATTCTTTATAGGTTTTGGATACTAACCTTTTATTGGTATGTCATTTGCAGACATCTTTTCCTGTTCCCTGGCTGCCTTTTAGTTTTGTTGATTGTTTCCTTCGCTGTGCAGAAACTTTTTATTTTTTTATTTTATTATTTTTTTTCTTTAAAATTTTTTTTATGTTTATTTATTTTTGAGAGGGAGACAGAGTGTGAGTGGGGGGGGGGGAGAGAGGGGAAGACACAGAATTGGAAACAGGCTCCAGGCTCTGAGCTGTCAGCACAGAACCTGATGTGGGACTCGAACTCACAACTGTGAGATCATGACCTAAGCCAAAGTCAAACATTTAACTAATTGAGCAACCCAGGTGCTCCAGAAACTTTTTATGTTAATGAAGTTCCAACAGTTTATTTTTGGTTTTGTTTCTCTTTCCTTAAGAGACATGTCTAGTAAGAAGTTGCTGTGGCTGAGGTCAAAAAGTTTACTGCCTGTTTCCTTTAGGATTTTGATGGTTTTCTGTCTCACATTTAGGTCTTTCATCCATTTTGAATTTATTTTTGCATAGTCTAGTTTTTCTTTTGCATGTTGCTGTCCAGTCTTCCCAACACAGTTTATTTAAGAGACTGTCTTTTTTTCCATTGTATATTCTTTTCTGCTCTGAAGATTAATTGACCATTTGGTTATGGATTTATTTCTGGGTTTTCCATTCTGTTCCATTGATCTTTTTGTCTGTTTTTGTGCCAGTATCATATTGGCTTGATCACTACAGCTTTGTAATACAACTTAAAGTCTGGAATTGTGATGTCTCCAGCTTTGTTTTTCTTTTTCAAGATTTCTTTGGCCATTTGGGGTCTTTCATGGTTCTATACCAATTTTAGGATAGTTTGTTCTAGCTCTGTGAAAAATGCTCTTAGTATTTTTATAGGCATTGCATTAAGTTGCATTGCATTGCTTTGGATAATACAGACATTTTAACAATATTTTTTCTTCCAGTCCATGAGCATGGAGTGTTTTTTTTTCCATTTTTTTCTGTCTCAATTTCTTTCATAAGTGTTTTATAGTTTTCAGAGTACAGACATTTTCCCTCTTGGGTTAGGTTTATTCCAAGGTATTTTATGGTTGTTGGTGCAATTATAAGTGTTATCAATTCCTTGATTTCTCTTCCTGCTGCTTTATTATTGGTGTAAACAAAAGCAACAGATTTCTGTATATTGATTTTGTATCCTGTGACTTTACTGAATTCATGTATCAGTTTTAGCAGTTTTTTTGGGGGGAGTTTTTTGGGTTTTCTATATAGAGTACTGCAAATAGTAAAAGTTCTTCCTTGAGGATTTGGATGCCTTTTGTTTCTTTGTGTTGTCTGTTTGCTGTGGCTAGGACTTTCAGTACTATGTTAAATAACAGTGGTGAGAATGGACATCCCTGTCTTGCCCCTGATCGTAGAGGAAAAGCTCTCAGTTTTTCTCCATTGAGGACAATATTGGCTGTGGGTTTTTTGTATATAGCCTTTATGATGTTGAGGTATGTTCCCTCTATCCTTACTTTGTTGAAGGTTTTTATCATGAATAGATGTTATACTTTGTCAAATGCTTTTTCTGCATCTATTGAAAGAATCATATGGTTCTTATCCTTTCTTTTATTAATGTGGTGTATCACATTGATTGATTTGTGAATACTGACCCACCCTGGCAACACAGAAATAAATCTCACTTGATTGTGTGAATGACCCTTTTAATGTACTGTTGGATTTGATTTGCTAGTATTTTATTGATAATTTTTGCATCTATGTTCATCAGGGATCTTTTACAATGTGATTAACCTAGCTGATGATCAATATTGAGAAGTCTTTTTTCATTTCTTTTTTCAAAAGCTGTATAATTACACAATGTTGGAAATTTCCCAATTTTACTTTTACTATTCAAACTGACTTTCAAAAACCCAACTTAGATCTGGTGAATGATCATTTGAACACTGCCCTCTACTCTCCACAGATGGACAAATTAGACTATTTTTAAGGATCTACATTATCATACCATAATGTTCACCATCTTCCACAAAATAGTTTGTATTAAAAGGCTCTATAGCATGTGAACACTAGTTAGGGAACATTTAATTTGTATTAAGCATTCCATTTTTTTGGTTGTATTCTGGTAAAAAAATGCATAATGTCTAAAGACTAACTTTATTATTTGTCATAGAAAATTCCAACAAATGGTCTTTTAATGTAAATAGAAATTAAGTATTATGAAAAGAAAGAACATACATAATAGTTATCCTTCAGAAACACTTTATTAAAACATGTCCCAGAGCAGATATTAAGCAAGAAGTCTCTAAGACAGCTTCCTAACATTATATTCAGTTATTCTCAAGTATAAGCAAATAAGGTATCTGCCTTAAAAATACAAAGGGTGGGGGGCACCTGAGTGGCTCAGTTGGTTAAGTGTCTGACTCAGTTTCAGCTCAGGTCATGACCTCACATTTCGGGGGTTCAAGCCCGGAATCGGACTCTGTGCTGATGGTATAGACACTGCTTGGGATTCTTCTTCCTCTCTCTCCGCCCTTCTCCTACTTGCTCTCTCTCTCTCTCTCTCTCTCTCTCAAGTAAATAAACATTAAAAAATATACAAAGGGATTTATAAAGCTGCCAGCAAAATTGAATCCTCAGAAAAAAATAAATAAAAAGTAAAAGTGTTTAAGTACCTACAAAAATAGTGAAAAACAAAGAAGTCCTTATTAAAAATGATACTTGAGAGAGAAGCCATAATTTTATTTTATTTATTTTTTATTTATTTATTTATTTTTTTTTTATGAAATTTATTGACAAATTGGTTTCCATACAACACCCAGTGCTCATCCCAAAAGGTGCCCTCCTCAATACCCATCACCCACCCTCCCCTCCCTCCCACCCCCCATCAACCCTCAGTTTGTTCTCAGTTTTTAACAGTCTCTTATGCTTTGGCTCTCTCCCACTCTAACCTCTTTTTTTTTTTTTTTTCCTTCCCCTCCCCCATGGGTTCCTGTTAAGTTTCTCAGGATCCACATAAGAGTGAAACCATATGGTATCTGTCTTTCTCTGTATGGCTTATTTCACTTAGCATTACACTCTCCAGTTCCATCCACGTTGCTACAAAGGGCCATATTTCATTCTTTCTCATTGCCACATAGTATTCCATTGTGTATATAAACCACAATTTCTTTATCCATTCATCAGTTGATGGACATTTAGGCTCTTTCCATAATTTGGCTATTGTTGAGAGTGCTGCTATGAACATTGGGGTACAAGTGCCCCTATGCATCAGTACTCCTGTATCCCTTGGGTAAATTCCTAGCAGTGCTATTGCTGGGTCATAGGGTAGGTCTATTTTTAATTTTCTGAGGAACCTCCACACTGCTTTCCAGAGCGGCTGCACCAATTTGCATTCCCACCAACAGTGCAAGAGGGTTCCCATTTCTCCACATCCTCTCCAGCATCTATAGTCTCCTGATTTGTTCATTTTGGCCACTCTGACTGGCGTGAGGTGATACCTGAGTGTGGTTTTGATTTGTATTTCCCTGATAAGGAGCGACGCTGAACATCTTTTCATGTGCCTGTTGGCCATCTGGATGTCTTCTTTAGAGAAGTGTCTATTCATGTTTTCTGCCCATTTCTTCACTGGGTTATTTGTTTTTCGGGTGTGGAGTTTGGTGAGCTCTTTATAGATTTTAGATACTAGCCCTTTGTCCGATATGTTATTTGCAAATATCTTTTCCCATTCCGTTGGTTGCCTTTTAGTTTTGTTGGTTGTTTCCTTTGCTGTGCAGAAGCTTTTTATCTTCATAAGGTCCCAGTAATTCACTTTTGCTTTTAATTCCCTTGCCTTTGGGGATGTGTCGAGGAAGAGATTGCTACGGCTGAGGTCAGAGAGGTCTTTTCCTGCTTTCTCCTCTAAGGTTCTGATGGTTTCCTGTCTCACATTTAGGTCCTTTATCCATTTTGAGTTTATTTTTGTAAATGGTGTGAGAAAGTGGTCTAGTTTCAACCTTCTGCATGTTGCTGTCCAGTTCTCCCAGCACCATTTGTTAAAGAGGCTGTCTTTTTTCCATTGGATGTTCTTTCCTGCTTTGTCAAAGATGAGTTGGCCATACGTTTGTGGGTCTAGTTCTGGGGTTTCTATTCTATTCCATTGGTCTGTGTGTCTGTTTTTGTGCCAATACCATGCTGTCTTGATGATTACAGCTTTGTAGTAGAGGCTGAAGTCTGGGATTGTGATGCCTCCTGCTTTGGTCTTCTTCTTCAAAATTCCTTTGGCTATTCGGGGCCTTTTGTGGTTCCATATGAATTTTAGGATTGCTTGTTCTAATTTTGAGAAGAATGCTGGTGCAATTTTGATTGGGATTGCATTGAATGTGTAGATAGCTTTGGGTAGTATTGACATTTTGACAATATTTATTTTTCCAATCCATGAGCAGGGAATGTCTTTCCATTTCTTTAAGTCTTCTTCAATTACCTTCATAAGCTTTCTATAGTTTTCAGCATACAGATCCTTTACATCTTTGGTTAGATTTATTCCTAGGTATTTTATGCTTCTTGGTGCAATTGTGAATGGGATCAGTTTCTTTATTTGTCTTTCTGTTGCTTCATTGTTAGTGTATAAGAATGCAACTGATTTCTGTACATTGATTTTGTATCCTGCAACTTTGCTGAATTCGTGTATCAGTTCTAGCAGACTTTTGGTGGAGTCTATCGGATTTTCCATGTATAATATCATGTCATCTGCAAAAAGCGAAAGCTTGACTTCATCTTTGCCAATTTGGATGCCTTTGATTTCCTTTTGTTGTCTGATTGCTGATGCTAGAACTTCCAGCACTATGTTAAACAACAGCGGTGAGAGTGGGCATCCCTGTCGTGTTCCTGATCTCAGGGAAAAAGCTCTCAGTTTTTCCCCGTTGAGGATGATGTTAGCTGTGGGCTTTTCATAAATGGCTTTTATGATCTTTAAGTATGTTCCTTCTATCCCGACTTTCTCAAGGGTTTTTATTAAGAAAGGGTGCTGGATTTTGTCAAAGGCCTTTTCTGCATCGATTGACAGGATCATATGGTTCTTCTCTTTTTTTTTGTTAATGTGATGTATCACGTTGATTGATTTGCGAATGTTGAACCAGCCCTGCATCCCAGGAATGAATCCCACTTGATCATGGTGAATAATTCTTTTTATATGCTGTTGAATTCGATTTGCTAGTATCTTATTGAGAATTTTTGCATCCATATTCATCAGGGATATTGGCCTGTAGTTCTCTTTTTTGACTGGGTCTCTGTCTGGTTTAGGAATCAAAGTAATACTGGCTTCATAGAATGAGTCTGGAAGTTTTCCTTCCCTTTCTATTTCTTGGAATAGCTTGAGAAGGATAGGTATTATCTCTGCTTTAAACGTCTGGTAGAACTCCCCTGGGAAGCCATCTGGTCCTGGACTCTTATTTGTCGGGAGATTTTTGATAACCGATTCAATTTCTTCGCTGGTTATGGGTCTGTTCAAGCTTTCTATTTCCTCCTGATTGAGTTTTGGAAGAGTGTGGGTGTTCAGGAATGTGTCCATTTCTTCCAGGTTGTCCAATTTGTTGGCATATAATTTTTCATAGTATTCCCTGATAATTGTTTGTATCTCTGAGGGATTGGTTGTAATCATTCCATTTTCATTCATGATTTTATCTATTTGGGTCATCTCCCTTTTCTTTTTGAGAAGCCTGGCTAGAGGTTTGTCAATTTTGTTTATTTTTTCAAAAAACCAACTCTTGGTTTCGTTGATCTGCTCTACAGTTTTTTTAGATTCTATATTGTTTATTTCTGCTCTGATCTTTATTATTTCTCTTCTTCTGCTGGGTTTAGGCTGCCTTTGCTGTTCTGCTTCTATTTCCTTTAGGTGTGCTGTTAGATTTTGTATTTGGGATTTTTCTTGTTTCTTGAGATAGGCCTGGATTGCAATGTATTTTCCTCTCAGGACTGCCTTTGCTGCGTCCCAAAGCGTTTGGATTGTTGTATTTTCATTTTCGTTTGTTTCCATATATTTTTTGATTTCTTCTCTAATTGCCTGGTTGACCCACTCATTTGTTAGTAGGGTGTTCTTTAACCTCCACGCTTTTGGAGGTTTTCCAGACTTTTTCCTGTGGTTGATTTCAAGCTTCATAGCATTGTGGTCTGAAAGTATGCATGGTATAATTTCAATTCTTGTAAACGTATGAAGGGCTGTTTTGACCCAGTATATGATCTATCTTGGAGAATGTTCCATGTGCACTCGAGAAGAAAGTATATTCTGTTGCTTTGGGATGCAGAGTTCTAAATATATCTGTCAAGTCCATCTGATCCAATGTCTCATTCAGGGCCCTTGTTTCTTTATTGACTGTGTGTCTAGATGATCTATCCATTTCTGTAAGTGGGGTGTTAAAGTCCCCAGCAATTACCACATTCTTATCAATAAGGTTGCTTCTGTTTATGAGTAATTGTTTTATATACTTGGGGGCTCCGGTATTCGGCGCATAGACATTTATAATTGTTAGCTCTTCCTGATGGATAGACCCTGTAACTATTATATAATGTCCTTCTTCATCTCTTGTTACAGCCTTTAATTTAAAGTCTAGTTTGTCTGATATAAGTATGGCTACTCCAGCTTTCTTTTGGCTTCCAGTAGCATGATAAATAGTTCTCCATCCCCTCACTCTGAATCTAAAGGTGTCCTCAGGTCTAAAATGAGTCTCTTGTAGACAGCAAATAGATGGGTCTTGTTTTTTTATCCATTCTGATACCCTATGTCTTTTGGTTGGTGCATTTAATCCATTTACATTCAGTGTTATTATAGAAAGATACGGGTTTAGAGTCATTGTGATGTCTGTATGTTTTATGCTTGTAGTGATGTCTCTGGTACTTTGTCTCACAGGGTCCCCCTTAGGATCTCTTGTAGGGCTGGTTTAGTGGTGACAAATTCCTTCAGTTTTTGTTTGTTTGGGAAGACCTTTATCTCTCCTTCTATTCTAAATGACAGACTTGCTGGATAAAGGATTCTCGGCTGCATATTTTTGCTGTCTAGCACCCTGAAAATCTCGTGCCAATTCTTTCTGGCCTGCCAAGTTTCAAAAGAGAGATCAGTCACGAGTCTTATAGGTCTCCCTTTATATGTGAGGGCACGTTTACCCCTTGCTGCTTTCAGAATTTTCTCTTTATCCTTGTATTTTGCCAGTTTCACTATGATATGTCGTGCAGAAGATCGATTCCAGTTACGTCTGAAGGGAGTTCTCTGTGCCTCTTGGATTTCAATGCCTTTTTCCTTCCCCAGTTCAGGGAAGTTCTCAGCTATTATTTCTTCAAGTACCCCTTCAGCACCTTTCCCTTTCTCTTCCTCCTCTGGGATACCAATTATGCGTATATTATTTCTTTTTAGTGTATCACTTAGTTCTCTAATTTTCCCCTCATACTCCTGGATTTTTTTATCTCTCTTTTTCTCAGCTTCCTCTTTTTCCATAACTTTATCTTCTAGTTCACCTATTCTCTCCTCTGCCTCTTCCATCCGAGTTGTGGTGGTTTGCATTTTGTTTTGCATTTCATTTAAAGCGTTTTTCAGCTCCTCGTGACTGTTCCTTAGTCCCTTGATCTCTGTAGCAAGAGATTCTCTGCTGTCCTGTATACTGTTTTCCAGCCCAGCGATTAATTTTATGACTATTATTCTAAATTCACTTTCTGTTATATTATTTAAATCCTTTTTGATCAGCTCATTAGCTGTTGTTATTTCCTGGAGATTCTTCTGAGGGGAATTCTTCCGCTTGGTCATTTTGGATAGTCCCTGGTGTGGTGAGGACCTGCAGGGCACTTCCCCTGTGCTGTGGTGTATAACTGGAGTTGGTGGGCGGGGCCGCAGTCAGTCCTGATGTCTGCCCCCAGCCCACCGCTGGGGCCACAGTCAGACTGGTGTGTGCCTTCTCTTCCCCTCTCCTAGGGGCGGGATTCACTGTGGGGTGGCGTGGCCCGTCTGGGCTACTTGCACACTGCCAGGCTTGTGATGCTGGGGATCTGGCGTATTAGCTGGGGTGGGAAGGCAAGGTGCACGGCGGGAGGGGGGGCAGGCTTAGCTCGCTTCTCCTTAGGTGATCCACTTCAGGAGGGGCCCTGTGGCAGCCGGAGGGAGTCAGATCCGCTGCCGGAGGTTTGGCTCCGCAGAAGCACAGAGTTGGGTGTTTGCGCGGAGCGAGCAATTTCCATGGCCGGAACCGGTTCCCTTTGGGATTTTGGCTGGGGGATGGGCGGGGGAGATGGCGCTGGCGAGCGCCTTTGTTCCCCGCCAAACTGAGCTCTGTCGTCCGGGGGCTCCGCAGCTCACCCTCCCTTTGTCCTCCAGCCTTCCCGCTTTCCGAGCAGAGCTGTTAACTTATGACCTCCCAGACGCTAAGTCGCGCTTGCTGTCGGAACACAGTCCGTCAGGCCCCTCCGCTTTTGCAAGCCGGACTCGGGGCTCTGCTTGGCTGGCGAGCCGCCCCTCCGCCCCGGCTCCCTCCCGCCAGTCCGTGGAGCGCGCACCGCCTCGCCGCCCTTCCTACCCTCTTCCGTGGGCCTCTCGTCGGCACTTGGGTCCGGTGACTCCGTTCTGCTAATCCTCTGGCGGTTTTCTGGGTTATTTAGGCAGGTGTAGGTGGAATCTAAGTGATCAGCAGGACGCGCGGTGAGCCCAGCGTCCTCCTACGCCGCCATCTTCCTGCGCCTCCATAATTTTATTTTAAAGGTCTTACTATACTAGCAAGCCTCTGCTATCTAATTAACATTCTTATTATGTAGATAGAGTATATCAACTTGGTTATTATTGTGTTGTTACCAGATTTTATCAATTCAGTATTCCTTAGGCAGTATCCTTTCATGTAAACCTTCTGGTCAGGGAATTTTAACATTTCTGTGCATTGGTTTGCTGTAATTTTTAAATATACATAAAGTGTTGTTTTAATGGAAATTTTTTTTTTATGAAAGATGATATGCAATCCTGAAAGTGTTTTATCTTTGAGACACTTATTTTCCTCCTTTGGGGTTTCAAAACATGGAGACAGGAGAGTTTCAGGCAGAAAAAAAAAAAGGAAGAAGAAAGGAGAAAGAATGAAACAAAACCCCAAAATTCTGGCCTATCAGCATTTACTGTTGCTTGCATCTATAAATGTAAGGAGCCTAACTAACTTGGATTAATTTCTATATAATTTCTGTAATTTCTGTTTATTATAACTTACTGGGAGTTATAAGAAAAACAGCTTTATATAGTCGCATTGTTTTGTTGGATTTTTTTCTTTCTGAGCTACTTAAACTTTTCCTCCTTTATTATTCCACTCACTATCTTGTTTCTGAATACATTATCTACGTTACTATTCCTTTTACAATTATACACAAACTCTAAAAGTTGCTTCTGTGTGAAAGAATGCAAAAATATTTCTCCTCAGAATGGTTTATTTTATGTTGTCTAACACTTCACAATTTCAGTGGCAACCATTTTATTTAATATCTCAGAACTTAGATGTAAATAGAGGTAAATTATTAGAGGTAAATAATCCCAAATTAAAATATTATAAAAGTGATCACCTCTGCATTATTTACCAAAGCAAGATATTTAAAATGTGAACTCTTTTAGTTAATATTTAATATTTTCTAATTTATTTCAAACATTGATGTGGTTTTCATCTATTGTGTGTCAATGGTCTAGTAATTAAATAAACTCTATTACTCCTTTTGCTGCTACAAGTGGCAACATGGGCATTATTTTTCAGACAACACTATAAGTGAAAATTGGGAATGTTCTTCTAGCACCCTTTAATTTTTATAATTTTAGCAATTAAAAATTACTTTTAATGTTTATTTAGTTTTTGAGAGAGAGAAAGAAAGACAGAGCATGAGTGGGGGAGGGACAGCGAGAGGGTGAGACACAGAATCTGAAGCAGCCTCCAGTTCTCTGAGCTGTCAGCACAGAGCCTTGTGGCGGGGCTTGAACTCATGACCCATGAGATCATGACCTGACGTGAAGTTGGACGCTTAACCAACTGAGTTACCCAAGTGCCCCTAATTTTTATACTTTTAAAATATTTTTTCTGTGTTGAAAAAATTTTTCTGTCAAATAAGAGTATTCTTTTCCTTTTTGAAAATGTTAATTAATATATATGAAAGTATCTGTCCTGTTAGTAATTTTGCAGCTCTGGGGATCATATAATTTTGGAAGAGGCTCTACTGGGCTTTGAAAACAACAATTTGTGCTTTTCTATTAATGGTAGCATGATTAGTTCAAATATAAAGTCTGGGTGTGTAGTTAGTTTTCTTTTCTATGAAACTATTTTGATGACAGTAGAGGATAAACAGATTTACTAAGTAGTTTTAAAAAGGAGTCACACTGTTAAAACATAATAAATATTACCACAGTCATTAGGTGGAATTGATAAATTTGATCTATGATTTTTCTTAATGTTGATATAAAAAGTTTCCAAATTTGAAGGGTATATAATAGAGAGTATCTAGTTACTCTAACCAGAAATTGAACAAATAATGATAAAAATAAATACATAAATGATATATAACTTGCTAAAGACTTTCTTAATTAGAAATGAAAAAGAGCATAATTTATCCTTAGCCTCATTTGAATTTAGTGAAAATGTTGAAAGCATAATGTTTTATTTTACCTGCCTTCTAAGTGCTGTGAGAATAAAGAAAACAAGGTATCTATGACACAACATTGATTTATTTAAGAAAAAAAAAATTGTATGTGTTTTAGGTGGTTATCCAGAAACAGAGTTTGGAATGGGTAATTGGATGTTAGGAATTTATTAAGAATATTGTCTCAAGAGAACAGGTAAAAGAGTCAGAGAAGCAGGATAAGAAAGGTGTAGAAATTGTGAAAATGTGTGTCAGATGAAGTCTAGCTGATCTCATGGGAAACTCTGTGATATAATTTGTCCTACTGAGTTTGCTCCCACTTGAGACAGAGCAGTGGGCCACTTCTACATCCATGCAAGTCAGTTATTGCCTTGGAGTTGTGGTACCAATTTGGTAGGGTGTAGCATAAATCCCAGGACCACAGGGCTAGGCAGCTTCATCATTAAAGGGTATCATCCAGAAAGTTTACATACATGAGACGTTAGTTTCTGTACCTACACCAGGATCAGAGGGTGGAGACACCAATCTACGTGGCGATTTGGGGTATGATACTGTTTTAGCTTTCTTTTGGTGCTCTAGCAAATTACTAAAACTTCAGTGTCTTAAATTTATAATCTTACAGTTTATTACCTTACAATTCTTACAGATCAGAAGTCCAAATCTTATCTTACAAGTCACAATTTCCAGTGGGTTTTACTGACTTAAGTCAAGGTGTAGGTAGTATTGCATTCCTTCTGGAGAGCACAAGAAAAGTCTGTTCCCTTGCCTTTCCAGTTTCTGGACACTGCCTGTATTTCTTGGCTTATGGCCACTTCCTGCATCTTCATAGCCAAAAGAGTAGCATATTCCAATCTTTCTCAGAATCCTACTCTCCTGTCTTCTTCTTATGACGATCATTGTGATTACATTGGGTCCACATGGATAATACCAAATAATTATCTATCTCAGAGAACTTAATTATGTCTGCAAAGTCCCTTTTGTCATTTAAGGTACATACTCGCAGGTTCTGGAGATTAGGACATGAACATCTTGGGAGTCATTATTTTGGCTGCCATAGGCACCAGAAGACTCTGCTATAACAACTTATTAGTAATAAGTCACTGTGGTCATGCGGAGATATACTCTTCAAAAATTGAAAACCATTTCAAAAATTAAGCAGTCGAGCAATGTATATGAGTAGAGGAAGGATGAAGTCTCATACATGACTATTTCTTTCTCAACATCATGACCATGCCACCAAGCTAAGCGGCCTGCATTGTCTGGAACTAGGAGTACTGGTTTCTGCATTCTACATTTGGTAAAAAGCAAATGTTGGTACACTTATTTTGTTTCTGAGCTTAGGAGGTAGCAGATAATGTATACTAAGCCATATTTGGTTCATTTCTAATTATGTCATTAGACTACTAAAGAGAGAAAAACTGGGGAGAAAAGGCAACCTTTTAAATTATTTACGTTTTGGAGGCATATATGCATGTATAACATTCTTTCTGTATTACATTAGCTGTAGGTTTAATATATTAATCCTCAGAAAATAAAACCTTGGGAACATTTATTTGGAAACTGGGAAGGAGGAGTGAGACATCTATGGTTAATTTCCAATTGAAATTGGTTTAAACAACAACAGCAACAGTAACAATAATAATACAAGAATTTCAGGTAATGTTGTCCTGAAAAGTCCAGAGGGTAGAATTTAATTCAGACATTGCTCCGTATAGGTTCTAAAAAATCTGTTTTCACAGTTGGAAAAAATCTCCACTGATATTTTTTGAAATAAAGACTGCAAACATATAGATTGGACTAATAAATAGAGAACAATTGCTAGCAAACATCATCTGAAGTCAGAATTCAGTCCCAAAGCAAATGATATATATAATAATGCTGGTTAATGGTAATGGATTGCTTTGTTACCGAAATTTTACACAGGTTAAGATATAACTTGGCAATAAAAACATCATATATTGAATATCAAAATAAATATCTCTTTAAAATATAAGACAAAAGTATGTAATTTTGATTTAGTAAAACATATATTTCTTTTGTTTCCATTAAATAAATATTACACACATATTGGTAGAATATAATTTGAATCAGGAGCCACACAATTGGTCTCTCAAGTATCCTACATGTTTTAGTCTAGCTCTAAATATGTGTTTACTCTTTTGAGCTACTATTTTGTTTAAATGTAACATTTGTTGATTCACTAAATAGCCCTTGAAAATGCTATTTTTAACCTTGGGCATATTTTATTTTTCAGTTTTTATTCCTTCCTCACTGTCAAGGCATCAGCTGTCATTTACTGCATTTTCACTGTGACTCTAGCAGCCAGATGAAATATAGCATTTGGAAGTTAGATATCATATACTCAGATCCTTAAAAATTCTTGTATATAATCTGATGTACCCTTGGAAACCAGATAATAAGTTAGATTTTTAAAAATCATATAAAAATTATAAACATTTTACTAAAGGAAGCACTGAAGGGAATTTTCCTTAAAAACTGCAAGAGTTTAAGTATTTAGCTATTTGGTCTTTGTCTTGTGTCTTTAGAAGATTTGTTTCACTTATTTGTATTTTCTTTGCTGTTTAATAGATTGCCGTGTGTGTATAATGTTGAACATCACAGTGGAGAGATTTTTTTTATACACACATATTATACTGACTATTTATAGGTTCAATATTAGTGTTTAATACCTTGTTGAATGGATTAATAAATGGATTATTCTATGATAAATTTCTACAGTTAAATCAACTTTGCTGTGAGAAGGTATCAATACCCAAATTTGACAGAATATCCATAACACATAGAAGATAAATGTATTTTCAAGGTCATATAACAAATAACTGTCATATATTTTGAAGTATTTTACATCTGAGTTTCTCAATCCATAAACAGACTATGAATTGAGTTAATTAGTACAGATAGTGACACCATGAAGATGATGACATAGGTCATTTCTGCCTTCATTCTCCCTCAAAAGAACAAGTAACAAGTATTTAAGAACAAGACACCACTGAGAGAAGCTTAGAACACAGGATGAGATTGAAGCATACCCCTGCACCTCAGAGACCAAAACAGACTTCATTAGAAGGGTAAGGCTACAGGTCGACCACATTGCCCCTTCTCCAAGCCAGCACAGCACCACATGGAGAAGACTCACCTGAGCTTCCAGATCCTCCTGTGGGAAAAGAGAGTCCAGTGAGGGACAACCAGCCTTCCCTGGAATTGTGAGTTGTTTTGTGGGAGCACCTATTCTTATCTCCTACCACAGCAATTGCAGGGGAATCTGCAGGGCTCAACCACTGGGAATTTGACTGTGACAGAGAATTGGGTGAAGAGTTGTAACAATCAGCACACAGATCTTGGCAGACCAAGTTGCCAAGTTGCAGTGCCCAGTAGTATCCCCAACCAGCATCTTTGCTCATCTCCAGAACTAAGTTGGGGTGCATTTTGACCAGGAAATTTAGCATACTGCAATTTTGTCTCCTTTAGATTCTCGCACAAAGAGTTTTTTTGACCTAGAACCTGGTTGCTCAGGCACATGCAAGGTGCTGAGTCACAGCCCTACCTGCGGTGGAGAATGCCTTTCAGCACCATCTGCCCAAATGGCTGGTGAAAACGCCTGGAAGCCAGGCTGCCAAAAAGGTACCTGAGCTGACAGGCAGGTGAGGAGAGCAGATGACACCCAGAGCAAAACCAGTATTGGGCATGAAGGCCTCTTGTGCTATGCACAGGCAGGGGGATTCATTCATACCCAAGGCTGAGGGTAGCTCCTGATTAGTCCCAGTTGGATGCTTGTTTGGGAAATTGAAATTAGTCTAGAGTGGCTCCTACCCCTCCCACCTAGGCAAGGGGACTGAGATATAGCCCAACCTGCTATGGAAAGTGGCTTCAGGCTCCATTTGACCAGAAGAGCTGGGAAAAATACCTGAAAGTTGTGTGGCCCAGTGGAGCTTGAGCTGAGAATAGTGCGGATGAGCTAATAGTTAGCAGAGCACAGTCATTGGCCCTGCTCTGTCAGGGAACTTGGGCTGTAGGTTGGCTTCAGTCAAGAGACAAAGAGTTTTTCCAGCTTTGGAGCTACTTCTCCTGCTATAGGAGTCGGGAATGTAATCCATAGCACTGCTCATTGCTAAATACAACCTTGAGCCTATCTGACCAAGGAACCGAACCACAGGTCACAGGAAACTGCATAGCCCACTCAACAGCCTTGTGTACAGTGGCACTTAAATAGAAAGCACAGCCCATGGCTTCCCCTGTTTGTAGAGCAATACTGGTTGTCTAACCTGGGAAGCACACTTAGGCCTGATTCAGGTTCCCAAATATTAAGCTGTACAAGGCCTGGGTTTTGACCTGCTGCCCTGCCAGGGCAGAGAAGCTAATTCATAGCACCCACTACTACTCAGTATATTACCTAGTCCTGGCCATCTAGTAAGCCTACCCAGAGAATTCAGGCAACTGTTAAGCCCATCCCACAACCTCAGTTGAGTAGGAAACCACACAGTCTTCAGAGTTCAAACAGTTGCCTCTCCTCAGACTAGATCATAATAGCATGCCCCATATACCCACAGACATTACCAGCAGACACATCTGGAACCCCAAACTGAGTTGACTGATGAAGAGCTATCCCTGCCAGAGCAAAATTGTAAAGTCTGGAAGAGGAACCCCATTACCCAAGTATAAAGATACCAAGGTAAGGAATCAAGAACCCCCAAAATTAGATAAATATGACCCCATCAAAGGAAACTATAAAGTTCCAATAACTGACGCTAAAGAAATGAATTCAGAAGAACTGTCAAAGAATTCAGAATTCCTTAAAGAAGTTTAGTGAACTACAAAAAAAACACAGACTGAGACCTAAATGAAATTAGTTAACAATGCATGAATAAAACAAGAAGTTTGAAAAGAAAATCACAACCATAAAAAAAAAAAAACCAGAAATCCTAGAGTTTAAAAATACAATAACTAAACTGAAGAGTTCGATAGATTTTCAAAAGCAGACTCAACTATGTAGAAGAAAGAATCAGCTACCTGCAGGATAAGACTTTGGAAATTATGCAATCAAGGGAGCAAGAAGAATAAAAATGAAAAAAGAGTGAAGAAACCCTATGGGAATTATGGGACACAATAAAAAGAAACAATCTGCCTTATGGGAATTCCAGAAGAAGAGACAGTGAAAAAGGGACAGAAGGTGCTGAATAATGGCTGAAGGGGCATCTGACTGGCTCAGTTGGTAGAGCATGGGACTTTTTATCTCAGGGTCCTGAGTTCAAGCCACACTTTGGGCATGGAACTTACTATAAAACAAAACAAAACAAAACAAAACAAAACAAAACAAAACAAAACAAAAAACAACAACCAAAAAAACCCAACCAACCAAACAAACAAAACCCAACAATAATGGCTGAAAACCTCCCAAACCTGGGGAGGGAAATAGATATCTAGATCCATGAAACCTAATGGATCCCAAATAGATTGAACCCAAATAGAACTACAGTGAGACACATTATAGTTACATTGTCAAAAGCAGAAGATAAAGAAAGAATTTTAAGAACAGCAAGAGAAAAGACAGAAGTTACATAGAAGGGAACCTCCATCAGACTACAAATAGCTTTCTTAACAGAAGCTTTTCAGGCCATGAGAGAATAAAGTGAAATATTAAAAATATTGAAAGAAAATAACTGTCAACTAAGAATTCTATATCTAGCAAAGATGTACTTTAGAAATGAAAGAGAGAGAGAGAGAAAAAAAAAAAAAAAGAAATGAAGGAGAGACTAAGTTTCCCAAACAAACAAAAGCTGAGGGAGTTCAGTACTACCAGACTTGTCTTATGAGAAATTATAAAGGGAATTCTTGGGATGGAAATGAAAGAACGCTAAAAAAAAATAGCAAGAATAACCATAAGTACAATAACCTGTTATTAGTTACACAATGTAAAAATCATGTAAATTTTGACGGTAATAACCTGAAATATGAGGGGAAGAAGTGAAAGTGTAAAGTATATGAATTCTACTAAAGTTGTTATCAGTTTAACGTAGTATATTATGAGTTTAAGATATTTTATGTAAATCTCATGGTTAACACAAGGGAAAATCTTGTAGTATGCACACGAAAGAACACAATAAAATAATCAAAATGGTTTGATATCAAAAGACATCAAAACACAGAGGGATAAGAAACCAGGAACAATGGATCTATAAAACAGCCAGAAAACAATTAACAAAATTACACAGTAAGTCTAAACCTATTAATAATCACATTAAACATACACAGATTAAAAATTCCAATCAAAAGACACAGAATGGCTGAATGGAAAAAAAAATAAAAACCAAGATCCAACAGTATGCCGCCTACAAAAGAGTCACTTTAGCCTTGATGATACATATAGACTGAGATTGAAAGGATAAAAATAGACATTTCAAACAAATGAAAATTTTAAAAAATATGGAATAGCTAAATTTAAATAGACATTAAATTAAAATAGTAAAAAGAAAAGGCAAAAAGTCATTACATAATGATAAAATGGTCAATACATAAAAAAGATATAACAGCTGTAAATATTTATGTGTCCAACATTGGGGCACCTAAAAATATAAAGCAAAACTAACAGAGATAAAAGAAATAAACATTGATATAATGACAGTTGGGGACATTAATCATACAGTCTTTTTTTAAAAATTTTTTTTAATGTTTATTCTTGAGAGAGAGAGAGAGAGAGAGAGAGTAGGGGAGGGGCAGAGAGAAAGGGAGACAGAATCCTAAGCAGGCTCCATGCCGTCAGCACAGAGCCTGATGTGGGGCTTGAACCCATGAACCATGAGATCATGACCTGAGCCAAAACCAAGAATTGGATGCTTAACCAATTTAGCCACCCAGGCGCCCCTAATTACACAGTCTTAACGAAGGATAGATCAGTGGATTTTAACAACACAATAGACCAAGTGGACCTAACAGACATGTACAGAACATTTTATTCAACAACAGTAGAATATATATCTTCTCAAGTTCATGTGGAACATTATATTAGAATAGGCCACATGTGCGGTAACAAAAGAAGTCTTAGTAAATTTAAGAATATTAAAAGTATGCTACATATTTTCTCTGACCATAAAGACATGAAACTAGAAATCAATAACGAGAGGAAAACAGGAAAATTCACATGCACATGGAAATACTTTCCTGAACAACTAATGGATCAAAGAAGAAATCACATGGGAAACAAAAAGTTTCTTGATACAAATGAAAAGGGAAGCACAATATACTAAGAACTTATGGGACACAGCTAAAGCAATTCTAAGAGAGATCTTCATAGCAATAAGTGCCTACATAAAGACGGAAAATATCTCAAATAAACAACCTAATTCTATTCTTTAAGGAATAAAAAAAAAAGAACAAACTGAGCCCAAAGTTAGCAGAAGAAAGGAAATAATATGGAATTTGAGCAGAAATAAATATAACAGAAAACAGGAAAACAAAGAAAAGATTAACCAAAGTTAAAGCTGGTTCTTTTAAAAGATAGACAAAATTGACAAAAGTGTAGCCAGACTAACCAAAGTAAAAAAGAGAAAGGAACCAAATAAACAAAACTATAAGTGAAAAAAGGAGACATTGCAATTGACACCACAGAAATTCAAAGGATCATAGGTAGTACTGTGAACAACTGTATACAAGCAAACTATACAATATAAAAGAAATGGAAAAATTCTTAGGAATATACAACTTACCAAGAATGAATTAGAAATAAATAAAAATAGCCAAAGAAATAGCCAAAGAAATTCTGAGAAGTAAGAACAAAATGGGAGGTGTCACACTTCCTGATTTCAAGCTATACTTTAAAGTCATAGTTATCAAAATAATATGGTACTGGCATAAAAACAGATAATAGAACAAAGGAACAGAACTGATAGCCCTGAAACAAACCCCAGAATATATACTCAACTAATATTTAACCAGGGAGCCAAAAACACTCCATGGAGAAAAGATAATCTCTGTGATAAATGGTGATGGGGATAGTTGGATAGTCACATGTAAAAGAATGAAATTGGATCCATATTTTACACCACTCACAAAGATTAATTCAAAATAGACTAAAAGCATAAGTGTAAGACATGAAACTTTGAAACTCCTAAAAGAAAGCAGAGGAGCAAAGCTTTTTGACATGGATCTTAGTGATGATTTTCTTGAATATATGCCTAAAGCACAAGCAACAAAATAAAAAAAATACGCAAATGGGACTATGTCAACCTAAAAAGCTTCTGCACAGCAAAAGAAAACATCAACAAAGTGAAAAGAAAACCTATGGAATGGGAAAAATATTTTAACCATATGTCTGAAAAGGGGTTAAGTTCCAAAAGATATAAAGAACTCTCACCACTCAGTAGCAAAATACCAAATAACCCAATTACAAAATGGACAAAGGACCTGAACATTTCTCCAAAGAAGATATACAAAACTTCAACATGTACATGAAAAGATCCTTGGCATAATTAGTTATTAGGGAAAATGCAAATTTAAACCACAGTAAGGTCATAATAAAAAATACAGCAGATAACAAATGCTGGTATGGATGTAGAAAAAGGGAACCCTTGTGCACTGTTGGTAGAATTTTAAGTTGGTACAGTTCTATGGAAAACAGTATGGGGGATCCTGAAAATACTAAAAATAGAACTACCTATGATCCAGTAATTCCACTTCTGGGAGTATATCCAAAGGTAATAAAAACACTAACTCAAAAAGATATCTACACCCCATGTTCATAATAGCATTATTTATTTATTTTTTTATAATTTTTAAAACATTTATTCATGTTTTAAGAGACAGAGAGAGACAGTACAGGTGGGGGCAGGACAGAGAGAGAGGGAGACCCAGAATCTGAAGCAGGCTCCAGGATCTGAGCTGTCAGCACAGAGCCCCAGTGGGGCTCAAACTGATGCACCATGAGATCATAATCTGAGCTGAAGCTGGACGCTTAACCAACTGAGCCACCCAGGTGTCCCCATAATAGCATTATTTATAATAGCCAAGACTGGAAACATATTCTCAGTTCCCACTGAAGGATGAATGGATAAAGAAGTTATGATATATATTTCAAACACACAATGGTATATTACTGAGCCAAAAAAAAAATGAGGAAATCCTACCCTTGAACAACATGGATGGACCTTGAAGACGTTATACTAAGTGAGTTAAATCATACAGAGTAAGGCAAATACTGTATGATCTTACCCGTGTGTTGAATCTTTAAAAAAATTTTTTTTAATGTTTATTCATTTTGAGAGACAGAGTGTGAGTGGGGGGGGGCATGGGGGGCAGACGGAGAGGGAGACAGAATCTGAAGCAAGCTTCAGACTCTGAGCTGCCAGCCCAGAGCCCAATGTGGGGCTCAAACTCACTGAAGGCGAGATCATGACCTGAGCTGAAGTCAGACGCTTAACCGACAGAGCCACCCAGCACCCGCCATATGTGGAATCTTAAAACAAATAATACCAAACTCATAGAAAAAGAGATTAGGCTTGTGGTTAGCAGAAGTGGGATGAGGGGAATTGGAGGAAGGTGGTCAAAAGGTACAATCTTCCAGTTACAAGTAAATACTAGGGATGTAATATCCAACATAACTGTAGCTAACACTGTTATATGGTATATAGGAAAGTTATTAAGGAGTAGATCCTGAGAGTTCTCATC
The DNA here is from genome assembly GCF_007474595.2 of Lynx canadensis. NCBI lineage: Eukaryota > Metazoa > Chordata > Mammalia > Carnivora > Felidae > Lynx > Lynx canadensis. The sequence continues at coordinate 114,551,614 of NC_044311.2, forward strand.
ACAAGGAGAATTTTTTCCCTTTCTTCTTCTCTTCTTTCTTTTCTTTTTATTATATCTATATGAGAAGATGGATATTAGCTGAAACTATTGTGGTAATCATTTCACAATATATGTAAATCAAAGCATCACACTGTATACCTTAAACTTATACAATGATGTATGTCAATTATTTCTCAATAATGCTGGAAAAATACAAACGGAAAAAAAAAAACTTGTTCAGGAAGCCATGTATGGAGGATAATAATAGAAAGCTTAGGCAATTTTTAAAAGACATTTAACTTCAAGAATACTTGTCAGAAAGCGTGAGCCTGCATAATTCATTATGTACTGATACAATATGAAATCTGTTTATAAGTTTCTAAAACGAAACGTAACAGGCCTAGACTAATGCATAGGTATGCATATTTTCTGATTTAATAATATTTCCTGCTTACAATTTATTTTCAAAGTGCTTTGGAAATGTTATTTTACTGTACATTCAATGTATGAGAAAAAAATCCTTTCCTGAAGTGTGTATATGTCAGCTTATAAATCATTCTCTTAGGAAGAGTATATAAATTCTGAGAAAGCACAGCACATATAAACACAACCTTGAATATAGATGCAGAATAATAATCCACATTTTAGGTACAAATCCTTTATAGTCAAAATTATGCTTCATGATATTGTAACATTTGTAGATCAACCTGCTTATACATAAATGAAATAACAATATTCAAATAGGTAAGACTCTCCCCCTCCCCATCAAAATAGAATATATTGTTCTTTTCTCTCCCTAGGATCTAAATCACACACTTTAGAAAGGGAAATCTACCTAAGAGAATGATGTCGTGTAGGAAATTAACTCTTTTGAGAAGTTTGTGACATAGTCCTCTTCTTTCAAGAAGCTGCCCCCTCCACGTCAGTATATACTTTAATTAACATTTCTATCATGATGAGTTCTGAAAAAAGAACTATCTATAAAAAAATACAATTTTAAGAGATTAAAATTAGAGTTAACATTATAAATCACCATATTAATTCATTTGTAAGCTTTGTAATCTTGATTAAATTCTCTCCTTTAGTTACAAATATCACATATTATTCAAATAAAGGTACACAATTCATGTCCGTGACATATGGAACATTTTACAGAACAGTGCAATTTGAGTCTATATCAATATTTCTAGCCAAATCACTGTTGAAAACTTGCTCATAACATTTTTCTCTTTCATAAATGTAGGTAGGAAAACATATTGAAATATTTGTGTTAAGGAAATTTAAAACTTTTCTTCTTCCAGATGAATTATTATATTTCCTTTATTTGAGACTCATTTACTTCAATTTTTGTCATGGCAATATTAACTTAAATTTTTAGTTTGTTTTAATTTAACTTTTCATTCTGATTCCATATTTCAACGTTTATTTATTTTTGGGACAGAGAGAGACAGAGCATGAACAGGGGAGGGGCAGAGAGAGAGGGAGACACAGAATCGGAAACAGGCTCCAGGCTCCGAACCATCAGCCCAGAGCCTGACGTGGGGCTCGAACTCACGGACCGCGAGATCGTGACCTGGCTGAAGTCGGACGCTTAACCGACTGCGCCACCCAGGCGCCCCTCTGATTCCGTATTTCAAATAGCGTATTTTTGGTATATACATTTTACTATAAATTAAACCCCTTATTTTAAAGAAATGTTTGAGAGATACATTGTAAACAAGTAAATAATGTTATACTAAATGTAAAAGTGAAAATTATTTATTCTAGAAACGTATGTAAAACAATTCAGTTACAATGAGACACATTTGAGTAGTTGATTGACATTGAATATCTATACCATTAGGAAAGTCTCTTTGTAGAAAAAAATTCCAGTGAGACAATTTTAGAAACATCCCAAGGGCTATGAATGAGAATGAAAAAATGCTTTATTATTTTAAAGCATAGAGAAACATTCCTTCGTCCAAAAAGTCAACCCTATAGACACAATAGAGTAACAATGGTGGCATTGACTCAAAGATACAGGCATAACTGGGCTCAGGATCTTCTTTAATTTGTTGTCACAAATGGAAAACAGTAAGATGGAATTTTGTCCTTAGAGCATGGAGGTTTTAATGATATAACTTACAGGAATTTTTAGTTTGTAGTTAAAGATTATTTTGGTAAGTAAGGCAAAGTTGACCCAATAGGCCTGTGAATCAGAGATACTAAGGTATCTGCAACATACCTGATTTTCAGGATTGTTATAAAGAGTAAATCAGAAAATTTCTATGATCTGATTATCACTTGCATGTAGATCACATTTCATGTCTTCAAATCTCATTGATTAAAAAAATACCTCTGGAAGAGACTTGTAGTTGCTTATCCACTATCCATTCTATTTTACATCCTTACTAACAAACCTACATTTTGTGGTTTAGTGACATGACATGCTCAGTTAAATAGGGACAAATCCTTTCCAGATTAAGATATCTAGTGAAATACAAGAAGTTTTATGTGGGCATTAAGGGAAAGTTCCTAAAAGAGAGAGAATTTGGACTTATGCTCTTTATCCTTCTATTTTCTACTTCTCTAGAATAGGGTGCGATGGCAGAACTGTAGCAGTTATTTTGATACCATGAAAAATAAAACTGCAAGGATTTGTAAGATTTCATGCTGACATTTTTGGGCATCTAAACCACTATCACCACTTGCCCATCTCAGACTTGTTATTACTAAGAAAACTAAACCATTTGTGTTTAGTCCAATGTGACCATGTCTCTGTTACTTGCAATTGCATATAATGCCTCATTAATTAATTTGACTCGTGGAAAGCAAAAGAAGCCACATGTTTAGCATCTGCAACTACCAAAAATATTGTTTAGTAAAACTCTTCTCCTTGTCCTATCTCTTAACAGAATATTATTTGTTTTACCAGACATGGTGATTTCAGAAACAGTACGAAATCTGCCTTGTCATTTCAGCAAAAATAGATAAGGCCTTTATCGCTCATAAAATTAATATAAAAAGAACATTGTGAGATTAATTCAGGGAGAAAAATACAATGAAGTATCACTTACATTGATGGCTTAAGATTCATAAAAGGTCGAGAAGCAGGGATGTAAGCCTCTGCTATAAATAAGTACCAAAAACTACAATTAATTCTCAAAAGGAAATAAAGATAGTTTTACTGGAATCTCACACCCTGCAATGAGAACACAGATTTAATGGATGCATCTTTCTTCAACTTGCACTGCTGGTAAGAATAATAGCCAATGGTACATTGCCTTCCCATTAGAGATAGTAACCTCCAGAGAGACTGTGAAGGCAAAGAGCATTCCAGAAAGTTGCTATTTGATAAGGGTCATTGGTGAGTATATCGAGTTTCTTCTCTGTGATTTCAGAGGGAGAATTTACAAAATGTTATGGCTGCTTATTTGCCATTGAGAGGCTGAGCTGGAGGTTTCATTTATGGATATATTAGAAGCTCATATTGCTGCATGGCAGCTGATATAATGTATTTTAAAATTTAAGTAAGTAAAAGGCCAAGATACGAACACAGCTCTACCCGGGGGAGGACTACCTATTGTGTAGGTTCATTACCTGAGTGAATAACAGGAAACTGTTCAGCTTCTGTGTTAAAGTTGATAAGCCAGACCATTTATTTTGAAAGTTCATATGCAGAGGATATGCTACAACTTCTTCTAATGCTACAAAAAATACCCTTGAATGATAAGCTCTGAAATATATGCTATCTACCTATTTGAGGCAACGTTTTAGATGCAGAATTGAATTGCATAGTCTCTTTCTCTTACACACACACACACACACACACACACACACACACACACAGAAAGAGGGCGAGAGAGAGAGAGAGAGAGAGAGAGAGAGAGAGAAATCCTATCCTTCTTCTCAAGCTTTTTTGTGGTATCTGATTGTATAATATACCAAATGTGGCTTAGCTTAAGACTGTTGATAGCATTTTGGAAGGGCATCGACAATGTTCACATTGAAAATACATATAATAAGATCCATTTAGGGGCGCCTGGGTGGCGCAGTCGGTTAAGCGTCCGACTTCAGCCAGGTCACGATCTCGCGGTCCGTGAGTTCGAGCCCCACGTCGGGCTCTGGGCTGATGGCTCGGAGCCTGGAGCCTGTTTCCGATTCTGTGTCTCCCTCTCTCTCTGCCCCTCCCCCGTTCATGCTCTGTCTCTCTCTGTCCCAAAAATAAATTAAAAACGTTGAAAAAAAATTAAAAAAAAATTTAAAAAAATTAAAAAAAAAATCCATTTAATGCTGACAATCTGGCATTTATTTCATGCCATTTTAAGTATTATAGATTGTGTCTACTACTAATACATTTTGATATGGAGAGTTTGGAAAAAAATTTAACCACAGAACCTGATGTGTATTTATAGTATTATTACTAATGGTGGCCAATCAAACCAAGTTTTACTAACTTATTTTATAAATACATACATTATTAGTTACTCCCCACTCATTTTTTGAATCCAGGAAGTTGTCTTGTGATTATAATTTATCTCTTTTTATATAACTATGCAAAAAATAAGGTAAATTTAAAAGACAATATTTTTAAAAATTCTTCAAGAAATTTGATGTTATCAAATAGTTCATTCATTTAATCATATTTATTCACTCAGAAAATATTGGTTGAATTCCTATTTTCTACAAGACATTGTTAAAAGATGCAAGGCATGCAGTTGTAAACTGTTGTTAATGTATTTGAAGAATGGAAATTCATCTCCTGTCTTGAAACATTTGAAATATTTAATCAACCTCTCTTTCAATCAAATTTAATTTGTTAGAATAAAGAGTGTGACCAGGGTAGTGCAGATTTGTTAAACCAAAGTTGGAGCTCCCCTAGAAGATCCATATCTGGGTTTTGGCTTTGGCAAATCACTTGAACAATCTATTAGTCAGAGTTTACAAGTGTGTGTGTGTGTGTGTGTGTGTGTGTGTGTGTGTGTGTGTGTGTGTGTGTTTTGGCAGGCAGAGAGTCTATAGTTTCTAAATGAATGCCAAAAACATACCCTACATTTTGTCCACCTGTAATGTAAAATCACTGGTGTAAAAAAAATCTATTTCAGAATCTTTCTTTAGCACATTACTTTAGGCATTGGCATTGAACCACTGGTAAAACGACTCCATGGGAATGAGCTAGTGGTGAGAAGTAAAGACCCCTTTCAAAAATTTGTGGGAGATGATACTGAAAGAATAACTACTAACAAAATGTCTTTGGGGCCCAAAGCACTTCATGGGCACCTCCTGAGGTAGTTATACATACACACAAAGTGCGTATTCCCCCAAAGACTGAGACCCATGGTTATCATACCTATAGATATAATCCTTATATTTTTTTTTAGAATTTAATTGAAATGGATATGATTGAAAGGCCTAAGGGAGAGGCATGTTAAGAGATAGAAGGATGGAAGAGCATTTAAATATGTTGGTAACAGTATGGCTTTAGAGCTCAGACTATATTTACAGACCTGTTGAAGGTCTGGGTATGGGAGGCTGATCTGGGGGACTAGTGGTGGTGTTTGTGCACATCTGAGACTTTGTTGCAGGAATTAGCAAAGAAGACTAGAAGAATTTGAGGATAATGCTTAACCTCAAGCTTAACTGCATTTGAGTTATAGAAACTATTTATAGAGTTATTTATTAAAAATGATAAAATTATTCCAAATGTTAATGTAAATCACGGTTGAATGAGCTACGTTATTAGACCTTAGTTTGAATATACAAAATTAAAGTAAAATCTTTTTCAAAGCTGTTATCCTAAATTTCTTTCTGTTAATAAACTACCAGTAAAAACTCAAAAGCACGTATTAGGTAATGCAGAAGTGAGAAACAAAAAAAAAAAAGAACTTAGGAATTATAAATTTCTTGGAATTAAAACCTAAACTCTATAACTTCATCTTTAAGGTAGGATGTGAATTTCATTACATTTTTAATTAACCAACTATATATATATATATATATATATATGTATATATATATATATATGTATATGTATATATTTCTAAAACTAGAGCTTTGATGTTATCATACTCTTAGTTCATATAAAATGAGTTTAAACTATATTTCAAAACATTTTATGTCATTGTTGCTATGGTCAGGGTAGAAGTGTGTAGTCTTAATATTATTATGCTTTAGTAGAAAAACACTACTGCTCTATTTCCATCAATCTCCCAAATTTTGGAAGGAGCATTAGATCTTTTTGGCCATCAAGGTATTATCTAGTCTACTGAAGCAATGCTTATTAAATAGTCAATAAAATACTGCCTATTTGGAAGTTAACTACCTCTGGAAACTGCATCAGCTGTTACAGGTCACCAGGATAGTATTAAGTTACTGCTTCAGTGCACTAAATAGTACTTGCTTGTCTGAAAGACTAGAGGCAGCCTCTAAAGGCTGACTTATGAGTGGGGATGAGAATGCAAATAGGATGAATCAGGTTCAATGGGGGAATATTTACTTTAGAAGCATAACTAATAGACAGGACTTTTGAGCCTTTAGGCATTTTATTAAGTGGATAATAAGCTTTTTTGTTTATATGGAAATTCTAAAATGTGACCATTTAGGGTCTCAAGCTGTTCTTTTTTTCTCATTTTCCTCTTTCAGCAGTTAAAATACATGATTTTTTTTCAGGACTTTAGCATTAATAGCATTCACAGCATGTTGCTATGAGTGTTTTAATAATAGAAAAGAATTATTAAATTACTGATATTATATAGTAAGTCTTGAATTAACTAAAATTAAGGTCTAAAATGGAGCTTTTAGTGGTATTTCATTTTTATGAATCTGCATGTTTCAACTGAGTTATATGAAATTGGCTTTTCTCTGTACTTAAACATAAAAAACAGTGATCCTAAAAGCAGCATATATAATTGGAAGAAAAGTGTTCCTTGGCAACACTAATTCAGGGAACTTTTAAGAGTTTAAAAACAGAGAAAGACAAATGTTGTATGATCTCACTTATATATGGAATCTATAAAACCAAACTCAGAGAAGAGATTTGTGGCTGCCAGAGGCAGGGAGTGGAGGAGGACAAAATGAGTAAAAGTGGTCAAAAGTTACAAACTTTCAATTATAAGATAACTAAGTTCTGGGGATGTAACGTAGAGCTTGGTGACAAATGAAAAAAATGGTATTTACTCTACCCAATCTGAGATAAATGAGGATCTACTTTAACCATATTGGTGAGATTCACTGATTTAGTAGATGGCTGGGAGCTACCTAAAAGTAGTTAGGATGTGGGAAGAGGAGTCATCATCCAAGTGAAAGGAGGCTGCCTGACCTTTATTCAGGAATAGTGGTTTGTTTACACACAGCAAAATAGACATTGCAATAATAATAACAACGACAATAACACTGGTTAAATTTACTGAGAATTTTCTATGTACCAGACGTTTCTGATTGTTTTATGAATATTAGTATTGCTAATATGAAACCCATCAGCATTATATAAACTCCATTTTACAAAATGAGGATACCAAGGCACAGAGAAAGGAAATCATTCGAAAGGTAAACAAAATAGTATGTGGTAGAGAGCCCATGTTCTTAATTGATGTAGCATTTTGCCTTATTTGTCTATATCTTTAGACTATTTACATAAATTATGCACACTTTATAGATAAAGTATAAACCAGATAAATATTTGGTAGGATACAGAACAACATACAGAAAAATATCTTTGAAGTCATGTCAAGCAAGGCATTATTAGATTTTTTTCCAGATGAAAATAGGGCTGGGAATGAGCCTGAAAAGCAAGAGGTATTCTGTGGAAGATTAGTCAAAAATGTCAAAGGAAACAATTGGTATCTTTTAAAAAATAAAGTTCTACACTCTGTTCTTCCAACAACTTGGGAAGTTGGTCACATACTCATGTTTCATGAATAGAAATTAAGTCAAGTCTTTTATTTATTTTCATATAATGGTAGATGATTTTATTTATTGCTAATATATTTTAATTTGAACATCTTTCAGGAATGGATACAGAAAACAAATCTCTGTCTCCATCTCACTCTTGTTAGGGTTAGATAATGATTGGAAGAATACAAGGTAAATGGAAATAATGACTATACATTTCTCAAAGTTGTCCTGCAGATTATATATTACATAGAATAATGTTTGAGGTATTATTGAAAGTGAAATATTCACCATAACCACTCACATATTTTAGGCAAATGATGTCAAAATATTCAAATAATATTTGGATCTGGCTTATCCCATGAATTTTGTCCTAAAAATGCATGAATAAAATGCAACATTTGTATTTGAAAGACCTACCAACAAAGAAAAGATATATAAAATAGATATAAATTTTGGGATAAACTCTTACTTCCTGATTATTTTAGAGAAAGTGCGTTTAAATGGTATCATTTAACTTGTTGTGACATGTTGTGTTGTAGCATGGAATGAATTAATATTCTTCATATCTGATTAGAGGTCAAACCTGGATTATTCCACTACAATATGGATTTTAAATTTAGTATGAATTTAATTATAGTATTATAAGATTAGTATAATAGACTTTGGAAGAGGAACTGATAATAGAAGCAGGGAGAGTCATTTTGAAGGTAACATGTATTCTATTTTTTAGTGGACTCACGATCAGTGACAAAATGATTCACCTACATATTGGGTACCTTTCCAGATGTTAAGGATAAATTTGAAAATATTTGTGATACTTGTTTTTATTTTCTCTAACTATAACATAGGATTATGAATTAACGTTTCATTAAACATTTTTTTCTCTGTTTCTGCATACTAATTCTTAATAAAATGCTTCCTCTTCTTATATGTATAGGCTTGACATGTGAATTCCTTCAAATGTGTATTAATTTTCTTTAATTCTGTCGATTCTTTCCACCAGTTTTACTGAAAAATTTGGTTGAATGAAAGTACTATGGGAATAGAGAGATAGATATAGATAGAGACATAGATACATAGATACATGCATACATACATACATAAATACAGACAAATTCATTCACTGATTTGTATTTTGCTGACATTTGTATATGACCTGCTAATTTGAATGTGTCTTTTTATATTTACTCTAGTTTTGATTTCTAGTCTCACACTACCTCTGATTGGCTGAGCCCAAATCATATCTGGAACACTATATTCATTAAAAGATTGTGGAAAAAGAGATTTCTGTTTTTATAAATGTGATCAAAGAGGGCACCTCAAGAGGAAATTAGAGTAAGTGTTGAGCAAGCTGACTCATGGTATCTGCAAAAAAGTTGCAAATATGTTTTCTTAAAAAAAAAACCTCTAAAAACTATTGTGTGTTATACACAAACCTAAGAGCAAATACATTTAATAATTCAGTGTTTTATATTCAAAATTACTTTTTATGTAGCACCAACAAAAATACATAAAATATTCACAGTATTTGTTTAATACTTTGTTTTCCTTGTATATAATGCATTTTAACTGATTAAATACCCCAATCAGAGGTGTAGCTAAAATTCAATACATATTTCTCTATAAAAAGTAGGCAGAAATCTAAAAATTAAATAGAGAAAATAAATAATCTCAAATAGAGATGTGGATAGGTAAAGAAACAAGGACTATTGGGATAGGTCTAATATTTTCAAACAATATCAGTGTCAGAATATAAGGAGTATATAAAATTTTATACTGAGTACAGAAAAGAAATTAATAGTCCACATTAACTTCCATGCTGAGTAAAAGAAAGAATTAGTGTTTTGACAGGCTTTAGCATCAAATAGTCCAACGATACAAGGAATAATGGTCATTTTTAGCAAGGGTCCAAACCTTATTTCATTAGAATGCGAATACATTTATCATTATGAAAAATACTTTGGCTAATTTCAAACTCTAAGTCATTACAGAGTGATATTAGCTGCAATAAATTTCTGAATATAATATGCTGGTTTCCATGAAATGATTTTAGCTTTATTTAATTTGGTATTATGGTATTAATTAGCACCAGAGTTATAAAATTACAGTTTTACCCTGGGCGTTTTGCCACTCTAAGTGCTGTTTTCTAAAATAAATCTAGCTAGAAATGATTATTTTTATAGTGTGAGAGCTATGATTCTTTATCATGAATTAGATTCAGGAGATGGTATTTCAAGAGCTGTTTGTGCCATAATATTGTTATCCACTTACAGACCCTTACAGAATTATAAGTACAGAAACGAATAAATATTCCATATGCACATAGAGAAGGTGGTTTTACATTTTTTCTCCTTTTAAAAATATTTTGATCCCAGGAACTGCCACATACCAACACTCTAGCTGGTATCCCACTTGGATAGTAACTGGTTCTGCTCCTACAAACATTGTAGTGTCTAAAGTAGAGACCAGACTTTCATATTGCCTCTTCTGTACTAATGTTTTGTGGTTCCAGAATTTTCTTTTCTGTTTTTAGTTTCCTTTAATGGTTTTCTTTAATATATGTGTACCTCTTTATCCTTCTACCTCTTGATTTAAAAAATTTCATTCTGAGAGGAGTTAACATAGCAGAGTAGTATGGGGACTCTGAACTTGTCTCATCTCTGAGAGAAGTGGATCAATATCAAACCATTTTGAACACCAAGGAAATTGATCTGTGGATTAATGCAACAATCTGCATAATTTGAAGGAGAGATCTTGGCAGGTACACGGTGTGGAAAGGTGAATTGGAGGAGAGAAAAGCCAAGGTGCTCTGGAGGGTAGGGTGCTGTTTTCATAGAGAGAGGAGAGAGAAGGAGAAAGGGGGAGAGAGAGTGCAGCCCATCAAGACTGCGCAAGGAAAACACTCTCCCTATAAATAGCTGGAAAGAAAGAGAGAGGGAAAGAGTAAAGATATTCTCAGGGGACTGGACAAGAAATCTGTCCCCCAAAACCATTGATGGGGAAAAATGGGAGGGTTTCAATACTGTCAGTTTTCGATAAACAGTGGAGCACAGAGTCTGAAGTTTCAGAGCTCAGTGTCTGACGGTGCTCCAGTGAGGAAGAAGGGCTAATCTCTGGGGTGGGGGTGGGGCACCATGGTGTGAGGGGCCCCTGTGCCACACAGGGAGAAGCAGTTCCCCTTTTTGGAGTGCATTTGGTAGAGGTGATATGGCCTGTCTGTGGGCAAAATCTCAGCAGGCCCAGAGAGCTGCCATGTTTACTGGTATAAAGAGAAGGATGCTGGCTGAAGACAACAAAGTCTGGCACCAGCTAGGTGTGCCTCTGAGCCTCTGCAACTGCGAAGTCACATGAACATTTTCTAGGATAAGTGTTTTTATAAGTCATTTGCTTGGCAAGACCCTCCCCTAGAGGATCAGTGCTTGTCCAAGCTGTAGCCATCTCTGAAGCGCGGGGTTTTGAAACACAGCCCTATCTGAGAAAAAACTCTGGAGGGAGGTGCCACAAGCCAGGCAGAAAGTTGAACACAGGGTAAAAGTGGGGAGTCGGCAGAAGTCTGAGACAAAGGAGAGGTGATTGATTCCACAACTGTAAGGGCGCAAAATCTCTGCTCTAGAGACTAGAGAGCGGGGTGAAGCCATTTCCACTACTAGCACAACTGTACTGATTGACCCTAGAGAGGTAATCAGTAATACCAAGTGGATAATAGAGATGTTACACCAAGCTCTGCCCACCTGTGCCCTCCAGGCATATCTCCAGTAGGGCCAGTCAGCCTGAGAATCAGAGCAGCAGGCCATTTCTCCATATCACCAGCACAAATCTCTTCTACCCACTTAGTCTATGGATCATAGAATAGTGCAAAGTTTCAGTTCTAGGGGAAACTGGATCTAGCTTAATTTGGGTTTCTTTTTGTCAGTTTGCTTGTTTATTTTTTTTTTGCTTCTGTTTTTGTTCATGTTGGGTTTTTTTTTTTTCATTCTTTTCTTTCTTGAATACAGAAAGAATACATTCATTATTCTATTTTCTTTATTTTCTTTTCTTCTATTTTATTATTTAAAGTCTTTTTAATTTTTATTTATTTATTTTTTTAACGTTTATTTATTTTTGAGACAGAGAGAGACAGAGCATGAACGGGGAAGGGTCAGAGAGAGGGAGACACAGAATCTGAAACAGGCTCCAGGCTCTGAGCAGTCAGCACAGAGCCCAACACGGGGCTTGAACTCATGGACCGTGAGATCATGACCTGAGCCCAAGTCGGCCGCTTAACCGACTAAGCCACCCAGGCGCCCCTAAAGTCTTTTAATTTTTAATCTCTCTTCTTAAATTTGTTTTTCTATTTTTTTTTTCCTTTTTCCTATCAAGCTTCTCTTAACAAGCATACCGAAACACACCTAGGATCTAGCTTACTTTACTTGATTTTACTTGTTTTGTTTTTAATTTTTTAATTTTTTAATTTTTAATTTTAATTTAATTTTATTAATTTTTTGTCTTCCTCCAAAATGGCAAGACAGAAAAAATCATCCCAGGAGAAAGATCAGGAAAAAGTGATGGTGAGGGATTTAATCAACACAGGTATAATTAAGATGTCTGAACTATAATTTAAAACCACGATTATAAGAATACTAGCCAGGGTTGAAGAAAGTTTAGAAGAAACCAGGGAATCCCTTTCTGCAGAGATAAAAGAGCTAAAATCTACTCAGACCGCAATTAAAAGTGCTATAACTGAGATGCAATCTGAAATGGATGCCATGACGGTGAGGATGGGTGAATCAGTGATATAGAAGATAAAATTATGGAAAATAATGAAGCTGAAAAGAAGAAGGAAACAAAAACAAACGATCACAAAACAAACTTAAAGAATTATTAAGTCTCAAGAATTCAGTGACTTATTAAAGAGGAATAACATTCATACCATAGGAGTCACAGAAGATGGAAAGAGAGAAAAAAGACCAGGTTTATGTGAACAAATTATAGCTGAAAACTTCCTTAAGCTGAAGAAGGATACAGATATCAAAATCCAAGAATCACAGAGAACTCCTATTGCATTCAACAAATGAGGACCATCATCAAGGCATATCATAGTCAAATTCACAAAATACACAGACAAGGAAAGAATCTCAAAAGCAGCAAGGGGAAAAAGTCCTTAATCTACAAGGGAAGACAGATCAGATTTATAGCAGATCTATCAACAGAAACTTGGCAAGCCAGAAAGGAATGGCAAAATATACTCAACATGCTCAGTGGGAAAATATGTAGCCAAGAAGTCATTATCCAGCAAGGCTGTTGTTCAGAATACAAGGAGAGATAAGGAGTTTCCTAGACAAACTAAAATTAAAGGAGTTTGTTACACTAAACCAGTCCTGCAAGAAATTTTAAGGGGGACTCTTTGAGAGGAGAAAAAACAAAACAAAGCAAAAGACCAAAAGCAACAAAGACTAGAAAGAATCAGAGAACATCATCAGAAACACCAACTCTACAGGCAACACAATGGCACAAAATTCATATCTTTCAATAATCACTCTGAATGTAAATGGGCAATGCTCAAATCAAAAGACAAAGGGTATCATAATGGATAAAAAATAAGATTCATCTATATGCTGCCTACAAGAGACTCATTTTAGACCTAAAGTCACCTGCAGATTGAAAGTGAGGAGATGGAGAGCCATTTATCATGCTAATGGATGTCAAAAGAAAGCTGGAGTAGCCAGCTTATGTAAAACAAACTAGATTTTATTTTTTATTTATTTTAAAAAGTATTTATTTATTTATTTCGAGAGAAAGAGCATGAGCAGGGAAAGGGCAGAGAGAGGAGAGAGAAAATCCCAAGCAGGCTCCTTGCTGTTAGCACAGAGCCCAATGCAGGGCTTGAACTCATGAACCATGAGATCATGCATGACATGAGCCAAAATCAAGAATTTGGCTGCTTAACCAACTGAACCATCCATGTTCCCCAGACAAACTAGATTTTAAACCACAGACTGTAAGAAGAAATGAAGAAGGGTATTATGTCATAGTTAAGGGATCTATCCATCAAGAAGAGCTAACAATTGTAAATATGCCTCCATTTGGAAGCACCCAAATATATAAATCAATTAATCACAAACATAAAGTAACTCATTTATAGTAATACGATAATACTAAGGGACTTCAGCAGCCCAATTATAACAATGGATAGGTCATCTAAGCAGAATATCAACAAGGAAACAAGGGCTTTGAATGACACACTGGACCAGATGGACTTAACAGTTATATTCAGAACATTTCATCCTAAAGCAGCAGAATGCACATTCTTCTTGAGTGCTCATGGAACATTCTCCAGAAGAGATGGGTCACAAATCAACCGTCACCAAGTACAAAAATATTGAGATCATACCATGAATATTTTCAGACCACAGAACTATGAAACTTGAAGTCAACTGCAAGAAAAAATTTGGAAAGACCACAAATACTTGGAAGGTAAAGAACATCTTACTAAAGAATGAATGGGTTAACCAAAAAATTAAAGAGGAGATAAAAATTATGTGGAAACATGACAGCCCCAAACCTTTGAGATGCAGCAAAGGTGGTCATAAGGGGGAAGTATATAGCAATTCGGGCCTTCCTGAAAAATAACTGTCTCAAATATACAACCTAATCTTACACCTAAAGGAACTGGAGAAAGAAGAGCAAATAAAGCCCCAAACCAGCAGATGAAGGGAAATAATAAAGATCAGAGCAGAAATCAATGATATGAAATTTAAAAAAAAGAAAAAGACAGTAGAACAAGTCAACAAAACTAGGAGCTGGTTCTTTGAAACAATTAAAATTGATAACTCCCTGGCCAAACTTATCTAGAAAGAAAAAGGAAAGGATCCAAATAAATAAAATCACAAATACAAAAGAAAAAAAAAGAGATAACAACTAACAGTGCAGAAATACAAACAATTATGAGAGAATATTATGAGCAATTATATGCCAACAAATTGGGCAATCTGGAATAAATGGACAAATTCCTGGTAACATATGAACTACCAAACCTCAAAAAGGAAGAAATAGAAAATATGAACAGACCCATAACCAATAAAGAAATTGAATCAGTAATCAAAAATCTCCCAAGAAATAAGAGTCCAGGGCCAGATGCTTCCCATGGGAATTCTACCACTCATTTAAAGAAAAGTTAGTACCAGGCACCTGGGTGGCTCAGTTGGTTAAGCGTCCGACTTTGGCTCAGGTCATGATCTCACAGATTGTGGGTTTGAGCCCCATGTTGAGTTCTGTGCTGACAGCTCACGGCCTGGAGCCTGCTGCAGATTCTGTGTCTCCCTCTCTCTCTACCCCTCCCCCACTTGTGCTCATACTCTCTCTCTCGCTGTCTCTCTGTCTCAAAAATAAACATTAAAAAAAATTTAATACCTATTCTTTTGAAACTGTTCCAAAAAATAGAAAACGAAGGAAAAATTCCAAACTCATTCTATGAGGCCAGCATTACCTTGATTCCAAAACCAAAGACCCCACCTAAAAAATTACAGACCAATATCCAGATGAACATGATCGCAAACATTCTCAATAAGATACTAGCAAATTGAATCCAATAATACATTAGAAGAATTATTCACCATAATCAAGTGAGATTTATTCCTGGGCTGCAGGGTTGGTTCAATATCAGAAAATCAATCAACACGATGCACCACATTAATAAAAGAAAGGATAAGAACCACATGGTCTTCTCAATAGATGCAGGAAAAAGCATTTGACAAAATACAGCATTTTTTCTTGATAAAAACCCTCAAGAAAGTAAGGATAGAAGGAACATACCTCAACATCATAAAAGGCCATATATGAAAAACTCACAGCTATATCATCCTTAAGGGAAAAACTCTGAGAGCTTCCTCTTAAGGTTAAGAACATGACTGGGATGTCCCCTGTCATGACTGTTGTTCAACATAGTAGTGGAAGTCCTATCCTCAGCAATAAGACCATAAATAAATAAATAAATAAATAAATAGGTAGCTAGCATACATCCATTGGTAAAATGGTAATATCCAATGGTAAAAAGACAGTTTCTTCAACAAATGGTGTTGGGAAAATTGGACAGTGACATGCAGAAGAATGAAACTGGACAACTTTCTTACACCATACACAAAAATGAATTCAAATGGATGAAAGTCCCAAATATAAGATAAGAAACCACAAAAATCCTAGAGGAGCAAACAGGCAGCGATCTCTTTGATGTTGTCCATAGCAACTTCTTACCAGACATGTCTCTGGAGGCAAAGGAAACAAAAGCAAAAATGAACTACTGGGACCTTATCAAGATAAATAGCGTCTGCCCAGTGAAGGAAGTAATTGACAAAACTAAAAGGCAACTGATGAAATGGAAGATATTTGCAAATGAAATATGGGATAAAGGGTTGGTATCCAAAATCTATTAACAACTTATCAAACTCAACACCCAAAAAACAAATAATCCAATGAAGTAATGAGCAGAAGACATGTTTAGACACTGTGCAAAGAAGACATTCAAATGGTTAATAGACGCGTGAAAAGATGCCCAACATCACTCATCATCAGGGAAATACAGATGAAAACCACAGTGAGATACCATCTCATATCTGTCAGGATGGCTAAACTTAACTCAGGAAAAAACAGATGTTGGCAAGGATTCAGAGAAAGGGGAACCCTCTTGCACTGTTGGTGGGAATGCAAACTACTGCAGCCACTCTGGGAAACAATATAGAGGTTCCTCAAAACGTTAAAAATAGAACTACCCTATGACCCAGCAATTGCACTACTAGATATTTATCCCAAGAATACAAAAATGCTGATTCAAAGGGGCACGTGCACTCCAATGTTTATAGCAACTCTACCAGCAATAGCCAAATCATGGAAAAAAGCACAAATGTCCATCAAATGAAGATGAATGAAGATGTGGTACATACATATGCAATGGAATATTACACAGTAATCAAAAATAATCAACTGTTGCCATTTGCAACAACATGCATGGAACTAGAGCATGTTATGCTAAGCAAAATAAGTCCACCAGAGAAAGACAAATATATGACTTCACTTGTGTGGAATTTAAGAAATGAAACAGATGAACATAGGGGAAAAGAAGGAAAAATAAAATAAGATAAAAGCAGAGAGGGAGGCAAACCATAAGGGACTCTTAAATATAGAAAACAAACTGAGGGTTGCTGGAGGGGAGGGATGGAGTTGGGCTAAATGGGTGATGGGCATTAGGGAGGGCACTTGTTGGGATGAGCATTCAGGGTTATAAGTAAGTGACAAATCACTAAATTCTACTCCTGAAACCAAAGCTCTAATATATGTTAACTAACTTGAATTTAAATTAAAAAAAATCTTCTTAAAGAAAATAACTGTGAATGTAATTCCAAAAGAGGAATCCCAACAGTGTCACAAACAATAGTTAAGTCACTCCAATGAGTTTAAAGCCTCCTGAGGGACTAATTTTAAGGCATATGTGTTCACATCTCTACTGACCAGTGAAGACTCTGGCAGAGGAAGAAGGACTGTGGTATTGGAGACAGATTGATCTGATTTAGAGCCCATCCCCATCCCCACCTGCTACATGACCTTGAATGATTCATTTACTTTCTCAGTGCCTGTTTCCTCCTTTCATAAATAAACACAATATATTGGGTGACCATAAACAAATAAAAATAAAATAAATAAAAATTTCATTTTGAATTCTTACCTTAAAAAAATTGGATTTATTAATATATTTCATACAGTATAGGAGAAAAGGGAAATCTTAATTTTAAATGAAATTAAAATAATATACTGCTAGTGCCATCAATCTAAAGGGGATTTAACTGTGAATTTCTTTGAGAGTTTTTTTTTTTTAAACCTGGATTATTCACTAGTATAAAACTGCTCTTGCACAAATGCCAGAGATCAAAAACCAAATATCCCATCAACATATTCTATTGTCTGTTCTGTTTAATTACTACTTTATGGAGGCCCCTGGTGACTCAGTAGGTTAAGTGTCTGGCTTTAATTTCGGCTCAGGTCATGATCTCACAGTTGGTGAGATTGAGCCCCCAGTCAGACTCTGCACTGATAGCATGAAGCCTGCTTGGAATTCTCGCTCTCTGCCCCTCCCCCACTAATGTGTGTGTGCTCTCTCTCTCTCTCTCTCTTTCAAAATAAATGAAAAACATTAAAATATTAAAAAAAATAATTACTACATTACAGTGATATTTCTATAAATTTAATTGTGAAGTATTTACAATTTTAGGTGTAAAGTATCCTCTACTCTTAAAAGCAAGAAAAAAGAAGAAAGAAAAGAAGAAAAAGACAGAAAAGGTGTAATACTAGAACTCCTTCAACATTTAGAACATTTTCCATATCAATTCCTTGAGTTTCAAATAATTGATATACAGATGTACTGTACATTTATATTGTAAATATACAGTACAAATAGACTGTAAATACAAAATTCTATATAAACATTGTGCTCATGTATGATTTTCATAGACATCACCTAATTTGAACATTGACGAAAAGTTCTCTATTTGACAGAATATGCATAATATATAGCCGTATACTTTTTAGACTGAGGTTATCATTTTTTTTCAGGTGTAAATTTGGGTTTATGGGCTTTCTAGATATAATTATATATTTTTTATCCATTTATAACTTTAATTTATTAAATGTTTTAATTGAGCTGTATCATAGTTGCTACAAATAAATAGAAAAAAGCAAATTTCAAAATGCTCCTGGCAGCATGAAATTAGGGTGTTCTCCACCTGATCTGTAATATAAACACTCACTTATCATTAAAATTTGTTGATTCATTATATGTTTATGGTTATTTGAAAATCTACTTATAGTTTTTTTTTAGTATTAAAATCTAATAAATTAAATCTTTCCTATTAGAGGCTTTCAGGAAGCAAGGTGCCATTTACCTGTATGGGTAAATCATCTGTCTTTGTTTTGTGATATGACAAAAAATATCTTTCTTGTAATAAACAATTCAGACTTATAGCAGGTCACTGCTACCCAATCCCCAACAGAAAATAGTTCAAACTTTTACATTTCTATGATTCAAATTCTGACAAATTATCATCCATCCTAATGACAAGATAAGTGTTTTGGGTTTTATTTTTAACTGAAAACTTTAAAACTTTGTATTATAAAATATCATTCATCCCAAACAATATTACTTCTTTTTTGGTCTCTAGAAGTCTTCTGATTTGAAGACTGTATTAAAGAGAGACATATGGGGCACCTGGGTGGTGCAGTCAGTAAAATGTGCGACTTCAGCTGAGGTCATGGACTTCAGCTCAGGTCATGATCTAATCAATGTGATTTGTTTTGGGGCTAACCTGTGTCCAGATATATATGTAACCCACTAACCATCCCATCCCCACAGAACTCACATCAGAATTTATTTTTTTCTTTATACTGAAATGACACAGATCTGTCCTCTGAGTCACAATATAATTGTATATATTTTTGTAAATAAAGGCACCAGTAAGTTTTTTCTATGTAATAATTTCATTATATTAAACTCCATATTTATAAAATATGACAGTAATACTTCATTATAATTTAACATCACTGCATTATTTGATCACTGCAAGTAAAGTATAAATTCTATTCTGTAGTAAGTATAAATGGTTAAAGACACTCCTCACATGAACTCTAGTGACTGTTGAGATTCTTCAAATCCAATATGCTGGTAAATCATCATAAGGTGACTTTCTCAGAAACTGAATGTTCCAAGGAGGCTGGGAAAACTCTACATCTTTTGCATAGTACTGGAAAGTTGAACTTCCAGGAGAACTAATGATGTAAATTTGAAAATATATGAATGTTAAGAGAACCAGATAATATTTATAGGAACTATATTTAATATTCTATATCATTCATAGCAAATAATTTTGAGGTTATGAAATGTTTATGAAAACAAAATCAAAGATAATTGAAACCAAGACTGACTCTGAGAGATGCAAACCCTCGTTAGTTATATAATCTTCAGAATTGAAATAAAAGTACTTGCTATGGAGGCATCTGGGTGCCTCAGTCTGTTAAGCATATAACTCTTGATTTCGGCTCAGGTCATGATCTCCAAGTTCATGAGTTCAAGCCCTGCATTGGGCTCTACAGTGACAGTGCAGAGCCTGCTTGGGATTCTCTCTCTCCCTCTGTCTCTGGCTTCCCCTGCTCTCCCTTTCTCTCTCAAAATAAATAAATTAAATTTAAAAAAGGCACTTGTTATGATACAATAATTATAAAAGACTTTGATGATAAGAAAAGTAGAAAAATTCTAAATGTTCTATATTTAGAATTTTATAAACTATAATAATGTGATAATATAAATATCACTCACAAACATAATAAAATCTTCATTCTTCTGTCTGCATTATTACCATCATTAGGATATGTTAGATGAATATGCTGTTGAATGCTAGCTACAAAATTTTCAAAATTATATTTTTCAAAACTATAGAAATTTGGAGAAATGCCTGACAACCTGTGAAAATATGTTCCTTGTCACTTTTCAGAGATGCCTTATAAAATTACAATGCCTTCTAAGGGACAAATATAAAAGCTAGAAATTGGCTAAAAATATATTTTAGTATGGTGTGACTTCCTCATCTTGAAATGCACTGATCTCACTGGAACAGAATTAAAGTAAAATTTTAATTAATACAACATTATACAGCATGCCAAAAAAAATCACTGTAATTTTCTGTATAGTTATAAATGCTGCTATCTCAAGAGACTTCTATTATAAATCAGCATGATATAAATGGATTATTCATATTATTTAATATTAGGTAGTTACTATAAAAACTAAAGTACTGGGGATATTTATTATTTGAAATTGTTTCCATAGAATAAACTCCCTAACAGAAATTTCTGCAATAGAATACCTATAATTCTCTGAGCCATTCAAGTACTTTGAGCTACATAAATAATGGGTATAATTAGCTAATTAGATTTATAGTCCTACATATTTCCATTTTTTTTTACCAGAAAAATACTGGCACTATATTAAAAAATAACCATTATGTGCACTGTGCTTGGAATTTTAATGTTTGTGATTTATTCACTAGATTACAAAATAATATTTTAAAGGCATTTGATATGAGTTTAATGACTTAGCCTATAGGTTCAAGGAAGTCCCTCGTGCTGTAAGACAGATCCAATTTTTTTTATTATATCATGATAGCATATACACTGTTAAATGAAGATTATAATTAACCTATTGTCTTACTCCTTAAAATTACTGGCAGACTTTGTTGTTACTTGGATTCATAGCCACAGTCTGACCTCAGCGAACTTAATTAGAGCCTTTACACCTCAGTGTATGCTTCAAAAAAAAAAAATGGGAATAATAATACTGGCAAACTCCTTTGGCTAGAGTGAGGGATAAATTGAGTTTGTGTATGTAAGTAGCTTTGTGAACTGTTTGAAATGTGATATTCAGTAAATGCTCATTCCCTTCCAGGTTTGACTTTCAAGTATTTTTTTAAGTTTTTTGAGAAAATTTATTATTTATTTTGAGAGACAGAGAGAGAGAGAGAGAGAGAGAGAGAGAGAGAGACAGGGAGAGAAAGTGCACATGCAAATCGTGTCGGGGGAGGGAGGGAGAGAGAGAGGAGAGGGAGAATGCCAAGCAGGCTCTGAGTGCTGTTAGTGCAGAGGCCATGTGGGACTTGAACTCATGAACTGTGAGATCATGACCTGAGCTGAAGTCGGACACTTAATGGACTGAGCCACCCAGTGCCCCTCTTTCTCTCTCTTTTACAGTTCTTATTTAAAACTATTTAAATTCTTGTTAGTTAGCATACAGTGTAATATTAGTTTCAGGTGTACAATTTAGTGTCAGTATGTTTTCTTTATAACACCTGGTGCTCATCACAAGTGCACATCTTAATCCCTATTACTCATCTAACCCATCACCCCACCCACGTCCCCTCTGCGAACCATCAGTTTGTTCTCTATAGTTAAGAGTCTGTTTCTTGATTTGCCTCTCTTTTTTTTTCTCCCTATGCTCATTTGTGTTGTTTCTTAAATTCCACTTATGAGCCTAATATAATCTTAAAAGGAATAATTTGAGTTTTAAATATCTTGCTAATAGCAAAAACACATTTTAAATTAATATTCTTTTATGTCCTTTGAATCATTGATTGTCATTCGACTTTTAAAGCATTTTTGACATCATTTTACTATTTCATTTATGAACATCAGCTTTAAAGCTGTTATTTGTAACTAGGGTTTTGTTTTTGCTAGCTTTCCAAAAAGCTACTAGGTTTAACTAGTAACTAGGTTTTTGGTTTTGGTAGTTTTTTTTTTTTTTTAAGTAATATCTATGTCCAGTGTGGGGCTTGAAATCACACCCCAAGTTCAAGACCCGCATGCTCTACCAACTGAGCCAGTCAGGAGCCCTTCTGAGACCCAGTTTTTAAGATGATTATATAAAAATTAATTTATGCACATTAGTAGCATATGGACATGAACACGATAGCTTTTTTATTTAAAAAAAATTAATGTTTTATTTATTTTTGAGAGAGAGAGAGACAGAGTATGAGTTGGGAAGGGGCAGAGAGAGAGGAAGACAGAATCCACAAAGCAGGCTCGAGGCTCTGAGCTGTCAGCACAGAGCCGGACGTGGGGCTTGAACCCATGAATCATGAGATCATGACCTGAGCTGAAGTCGGACGCTTAACCAAATGAGCCACCCAGCTGCCTCAACGTGACAGCTTTTTAAACAATATATTATGTATGACGATTTAATATTCCTCTTATATATGCTTTAAAAGATGTATTTTCACTAATCTACAGATATTACAAAGAATTAAATTGGACTTAGATGGCTATATTTATGCTAAATCAACTCTTTGGCAGAACTATAAGCCCCAGAAGATTTATTTTTTATCATTAAATACCCAATTGCATCAGTTTTCAAGTTAAGGACTGGAGATAAAACAAAATGAGGAACTCTTCACTAACTTACACTCAGCTAGGTAACAGGAATGCTCGTTCTATAAGGGATGTGACAAAGTGGCTGTAGCCTAAAATCATGTGTAGACTATTGGAATTGTTAGTGATTCAAAGCCTTTTGTGTTAGATCAATATCAATTTGAGGAACTTTAATGCAACTCTGAGGTTTTATTATGCCAAGCATACAACAAATAAAACAAGCATTTTTCTTTATTATTTATAGCAGTTTACTGTCTCATTGCCTCAGCCTATTGCTTTCAAATTATGTTCTGAATGTATCTTTGCATAATTAATAGATTCATTAAGGGACTTTTATTAAAAAATTGTTTTCACATGAATCCTGCTTTTCCTGTAGATTTAGCAAGCATCTTTTAGGACCCTTCACTATTTTTTTTTTCTTTTTAGCTGGTTAATGGGTTCATATCATTAGAAAAACATTGAGCCATAGGTAAAAATCATCCCTGAAAGTTTTTGAGTGAGCCAAGTATAACAGTAAATATTATAAACATTATGATGCTGGAATGCAAAGCAAAGTTTTGTGAAATCGTTTATTCTTTCTTCTCATGAGCTACTATTCTATTATGTAGTGTGTGGGAGTGTGTTTATGGGGAGAGAGTATGACAATTGAAACCTGCTAATTCATGCTTTCAAAATCTTTTCAACTTTAAAGAAATGTCTCACTGTTTACAGAATTTATCTCATGATTGTTCTTGTTATTGCCCTCTTCCTTTGTGAGATAGGATCCAGATATCTGGAAAATTTAATCATATGATTCTGAAGATGGTATTGGGTTTGACTTTATCTTTATTATAGAGTGGCTGGTATCAATAATAAAGTAAAAAGTGCCTTGACTCAAAATTATGCAAGTATCTTTTTATGGACAGAACCATAAGACTTTGCTACTGACAATTTCTTTCTTTCTTTCTTCCTTTCTTTTTCTTTCTTTCTTTCTTTCTTTCTTTCTTTCTTTCTTTCTTTCTTTCTTTCTTTCTCTCTCTCTCTCTCTCTCTCTCTTTCTTTCTTTTTCTTTCTTTCCTTCCTTCCTTCCTTCCTTCCTTCCTTCCTTCCTTCCTTCCTTCTTTTTTTCCTTCCTTCCTTCTTTTAGAGGGAGAAGGCTCAAGTGAGTGAGCGGCAGAGAGAGAGAGAGAGAGAGAGAAGCCACAGGGCTTACCTGAAGTGGGGCTTGTGTTCACCAGAAACAGGGCTCAAGCTCACCTGAAGCAGGGCTTGAGCCTACCCCATGTGGGACTTGAACTCACGAACCATGAGCTCATGACCTGATCTGAAGTCAGATGCTTAACAACTGGGCCACCCAGGTGCCCACTACTGATAATCTCTAATACTTTTCTAATTTCACATTATTATTTGATAGAAACTTACAGAAAATTTGAATATCAAAATACTGAAAGCTGTTCAATTTGACTTTAGTTAAGTAACAAAGCCATGCTGTTTCTGTTTGAAGTACTATTTAAAGTTATGAAATCATTAAATTTGTATTAGAGTATACTGAATGCCAAATATAAACCAATCTTACCTTTTTATTTATCTGTATTTATTCTTGAAATCACAAAAATCAGTCCTTATTATCTTAACTCTGCATGTGTCAGTTCTAAAAAATGGCACAAAAATGTTTAACAACATTCTCTTGAGAGGTAGAATCTATATCCTCTCCCTTGGATCTGGACAAAATTGTGAATGTTTTAGGCAACAAAGTATGGCAGAACTCATGATAACTTTCATCCAAGGCAAGGTCAGAAAGGACCATGCATCTTCTCTTCTTGGTTCTTCTGGAATGATCACTCTCTTAGAAAGCTTCTTTCCAGAGCTCAGTCATCATGCCGAAAACACCAGGCCACACACTTTACTCTCTGATTCTTATCTGTCCAGAGATAGTCATGCAAGAGATGAACTTATCTGGAAATTGAAGCCCCTATCATCAGCTTTTCCAGCTCCTAAACTTTTGAGGCATCTTCAGCTGTTTAAGTCAATCTCAGCCATTGAGTATCCCCATCTGAAGCCTCAAACATTATGCAAAAGAGATAGGTCATCCCTACTATGTTATGTCCAAATACTTGATAAACAGAATTTTTGAGACTAATCAAACTGTTACCTTATGCTACTAATTTTGGATAGTTTATCATGGAGCAATAACAATCAGAAAAAGATTCAAACTACAAACTACATTTGTAGTTTGAATTAAAATTTGTATAATGTTACAGGGTATTTATTCATTAAAGCAGAGATTTTTTTTTGTCTTTTATTTTAATGTTTTTCTTTCATTTTTCAGAGACAGAGAGTGAGCAGGGGAGGGGCAGAGACAGAGGGAGACACAGAATCTGAAGCAGCCTCCAGGCTCTGAGCTGTCAGCATAGAGTTTGATGAAAGGCTTAAACACACAAACTGTGAGATCATGACCTGAGCTGAAGTCGGACGCTTAACCGACTCAGCCACACAAGCGTCCCTAGATTTTTTTTTGTCTTGTTAATGAAACATCTTGTCCTTTTAAGAATTTGGAAATTTTCCCAGCTCCTGAAACTCAAATCCTCAAATCATGATTTACTTTTTAGCACTGAGATTTGTTTTCTGTATCATCTATTAAACCATATGGTAAGAATATTCTTATGTATTTGTATTCAATTGCTTTGTAGTTTTATATTTCATCCCAGTTTTACTGGATAGTAATCTTTCTTACAACAGCATAATAATTTCCCTGTTCCAACTTGTATCAAAACTATATTTATATGATGGATTTCTTATGTGCCAAACACTTCATCATTTTAGCACACAGGAGTTTGACTTAAAAAGCTGGTGACTAAATAGATAGCAATAGTTTCTATTCATTGCTCTCTTCATCCACACTTTCATAGGCAAATAAATATTCAGTATTTCTTTTATAACAGAACAACTCTGCTTAATAGAATAGTTTATTTCAAGAAAATAAAAATAGCAATATAAATCAAATGCCCACTGCTAGGCACATATTTTATTGTTTTACTGTTAGAAATTAGTATCTAGAAGTTCACATCAACTCAATTATTTTTTTGGGAGGCTTCTGTTTTCTATCTTTCTATGTATCAATCCACACACACACATACATGCACACATATTTCATCAAATATATGGGTAATACATTCTATATATTTTAATGAAGATATATTTCCATAGAATTCATATACATATATGAAATGTATGTTATTAGTATGATTAGTTATTCCTAAAATGGGACTTAAATTATGAAGTAATGGATGGCCCTTGAGAAAGGTACATGGTCTTTCTGTGTCACTGGCTTCAAATCAAGTAGATACAGCAGCCATTAATAGAATGGATACCCTAAACATGGAATAGGCAATGTTCCATCCTAAATGAAACTGAAATGCTAGAAATTCCAGGAAAACAGTGGCACAAGGACTATAAGGCTCAAAAATGTCAGTGTCCTAGAATGGATACACTAAGAAGGGTTGGAAGACCCACCAAAAGATTGGGTTTTAAGGAAAAACCAGACCAGAAACACACCATTTACAAGTTTGTAATGAATGTACTGGTGAAAGGGGAACCAGAATTTCTAATTAGTGATATTTTTCTTCTGTAAGGCCAAAGCTGACAGTAAGAGAGACTGTTGCAGAGCTTGTCTGATAGAAATAGGAATTACAAGATCCCAAAATAGTAGATAATAGATTACAACACTTAACTGTCAAAAGCCAACGGTTTGTAGTATTATAATAACTAGCAAGGTTCAAGTAGTGACCAAAGGGACCTGACTTACAGAGCGTTATGGAGGTTGTTAGAGAAACATCTCCATCCTGCAAGTAAATAAGCAAATGGCTGTACCACAGGAAAAAATCAAGGATTGATAACTAGAAGTTTGAGGACAATCATTTTAATAAAGATTTATGATCTCCATCCCAGTTTTCAGACCTGAACATGAGATTAGACCCGGAATCCATGGACTTAAAAAGTGGCTACATTTCCAGGAAGCAGGACTCTGCAATTCCGAGTCAATTATACATGGGAATGAATCTATCAGCAGTTCTTCAAAGAACACTATGGCGATTTATTCGGTATTCAATAGTTAAACTCCTGTAGAAACCAGATAGATTATGGTAGATAACTGTAGACTATTGCAAAAACAGCCAAGAAATCAAGTAACTTTACCCTGGAGAATGGAGAATAACCAAACATTCTTAGGAATGTTGGACAGAGTTACCCAATTTTCACTGATACCAGAGACCTGAAGGTCATCATGACCATCCTCTTATGTGGTAACACAGAGAAGCCAAATAATAAATTAAGTCTTCTGTAAGGTCTGGCTTACATTGCACTAACAGTTTCTTAACCCAACTGTAGTCATTTCTCTGGCCCCTAAACATATATTGGAATTGACATAATTGGTAGTTAGCGTAACTTCTACACTCCTGATTTGTAGGATAGGCACTATTAAAAAGGAAAAGCCGGAGCAACTGGGTGGCTCAGTCAGTTGAGTGTCTGACTTCAGCTCAGGACACGATCTTAAGGTCCATGAATTTGAGCCTCACATCTAGCTCACAGAACCTACTTTGGATTCTCTGTCCCTCTCTCTGCTCCTCTCCTGCTTGCATGCTTTTTCTTGCTCTCAAAAATAAATAAACATTAAAACATTAAAAAAAAAAAAAAAAGGAAAAGCAAACTGAAAGACTAGTTATCTCTCCAGCCAAGATAGTAGGTAAAAAATAAGATCAAATGCCAAGGTCATAGGGAGATTAGTGTCACTTTGCAGACCTAAATTATGCAAAGATGGCAATCAGTCTCCTATGTGTCCCCACATAATTCAGTAGTTAAACTCCTGTAGAAACCAGATAGATTATGATAGATAACTGTAGACTATTGCAAAAACAGCCAAGAAATCAATGTGGTATTTTTGCTAGGTCAGTGTAATATAGCCAAGGGGCAAACCGTTTGGCCATTGATTTAGTGAATATGTTATTTTCTACCTCAATCAAAAAAGAAGGTCAGAAACAGTGTGCATTTATATGACATGAATAGTTATATTAATTTATTTTTGTAGTCCTGTCAAGTCTTCTGCTTTCTATCACAATATAGTCAAAGGACACCTGGATACCTTAAACATACTGCAAAACATCACATTGATTTATTACACTGATTATATTATTTTGATTGAGTTTTATAAGCATGACAAGTACCATGCTAGAAGATCTGTCAAGACACCCACATTCCAGAGTCTGGGACATAAACTCTGTGAAGATTCAGGAACCTAACATTCAAAAAGTATTTAAGAATACAGTTAATCAGGAGCATGCTGGGATATCTTCTCCCAAGTAAATATAAAGTTGTTGTACCTTTTTTTACTTACAAAAAAGCACAATGCTCAATGACCTCAAAGGGTATACCAGAATCCTTCTGTCAATTCTCACCTATGGTGGTGGGAAATTCCATGTGGCCTCCTGAATAAGGACAAAAATGTCTGGGCTTAGTTTATAGATGGGTCAGTTCATTGCATGGATGCACATAAGAAAATGGACAGCAGTTATAGCCCACTCAAGGGTGAGTTTGAAAGTCAGTATCTAAAGAAATTGGGCAGTGCACCAGGTTTTCTATTTTTGTGGAAAACAGTAAATCAAAGTTAGGATATAAACAGTTTCAAGAATCACAGGAGACAAGGGGCGCCTGGGTGGCGCAGTCGGTTAAGCGTCCGACTTCAGCCAGGTCACGATCTCGCGGTCCGTGAGTTCGAGCCCCGCGTCAGGCTCTGGGCTGATGGCTCGGAGCCTGGAGCCTGTTTCCGATTCTGTGTCTCCCTCTCTCTCTGCCCCTCCCCCGTTCATGCTCTGTCTCTCTCTGTCCCAAAAATAAATAAAAAACGTTGAAAAAAAAAATTAAAAAAGAATCACAGGAGACAAATCTCCTGGAGATTTGGTAGGGACTTGGAAGAAAAAAGATGGGAAGATCAGGGGAAAAAAGTATTCTGAAGTGAATGCATGTGGATAGACATAATGTAAGCATTATGTAATGCTTACATAATGGAGTAAGCATGAAGTGTGCAGAACTTTATGTCACAATATTGACCACCAGAGAGTTTTCACCACAAAAAAAGACACTAATCTATCAAGTAAAACAACTACCTGGCTAGTTGGTGTTGGCCAGATTTTGTCAATGGCCACACCAGTGTTAGTGTGAAAAGAAGTGGCTGTGGTCACTGAGCTAAAGGCAGAGGCCCGACAGAATGAGCTCACACTTTTCAAAGATAATTCAACCTTCTAGCAATAGACACCAATAAGGAAACCCCAAATTGCACTATTCCCAGAGGAAACCTACTGGATACTTGGTAGCAAATTTATTACATTGGATCCTTTCCATACTTGTTGGGTCGGAAGTTTTCTCTCACATGCATAGACATGTATTTGAGTATAGGTTTGCATTTCTTTTCAGCAGGGCATTGGTTAGTACCTACATCAACAAGTTTATGGAGCATTTGATCTACTGACATAGCATCCCCCAGGATCAGACCAGAGGTACATTAAAATCAAAGATGTTGTGGGAATGAGGCCATATCCACAAGATCCAATATTTCTGTCACATTTTGCACCAGCCAGGATCTCCTGCATACTGGAGACACATCTGACACACAAGCCCTAAGGTAATACTATGTAAGAATAGCACACATCATGCAGGATGCATAATATGCACTGAACAGAAATTTTTATTTTGTACTGTCTCTTCAAAAGAAGAACACATGAGCCTGAGAAACAAGGCATGGAAAAAAAGAGTATCCCCTTTTATTATCACTTCTAATGACCTATTAGGACATTTTATGATTGAAATTTTCATACATCTGGGCACTGAAAGATTATAGGTCCTGTACTTCAAAGGGAGCACACTTTTGTCAGAGGATATGCAAGAATTCCATTAAACAATTGTCTATACTTTCCCCCAGGGACCCTTTGGGCTTTTTGTATCCAGGGATCAGCAAAGAAGATGGAAAGTCACTGTTTTTTGCAAGTATTGACACTGATCATAAGGTAGCATATGCTACTCAATAAATGTAGGGAAGAATACAATAATCAACTTAAGGGATTTTTGATACTATCTTTCCTAACTGTGAATATAATTGAAAAAGTACAGTAACTGCAGCTTAGGAAGGTCATGGTGAGCTGGTGCTCAAACACCTTGGGGATGAGATTCTGGGTCATACCAATGGGTAAGTCATCAAGGCCAAAAGAAGTAGTTTATGAGGGCCAGGGTACTCTAGAATGAACAGTGGAGAAGAATGGTGACAATGTACATCAACTGAGGTATCAAGACCAAAAGTGCATTGACAAGGGCTGAGGTTTATCCCACTAGTATCCCTTTGTTAAGTCTTCTATCATAAAGAAATGCTCAGTGGAATCATGCACTTGTTGCTCCACAAACATGTATGGAGAAGTGGAGCCAAGTAGCGCAAGTGGTAGAAAGAAGAAGATGTGGTAATATGCCACCCAGATCCAACTTCAGGAAAGAGCTTGCTGTCTCACTCTGAGGGGTGTGGCCAGCAGACTGCCTCCAGCTATCACCTTCTTCATAGTCTACCCCAGCTGAAGGGAATGGCCTTGGCTGAAGTCTCACTTCCTCAAGGAAAGTTGCATCCAGTGACTAAGCAAGGCAGGTGTATAAAGGCCTGGCCATTTTGGTCTAATTGGGTAAAACGTGACGAATGCCAGTCTCAGGAACTTCTCCTCTAGGATGGCCAAGTCTTTGTCCAACTTTCATCAGAGTTTGACTTGTTCTCCTTCCCTCTTCTGGATTTCTCCTCTTCTTTCCATGGATTTTGATTCTTAATAAATATCTGGCACCTCAGTCTCGATCTCAGTGTGGTCATTCCCTTTAAATGCATTAGAATATAGAAAAGGAAGACTTAAAAAGTGAATCCTCTATGTTATTTCTGGTAGTATAATCAGTTTTTGGGTTGAAGCAGTAGCTGCCATTTGAATAAATCGTAAAATTTCCTATTAAAAAATTATCTTAAATAGCTCTTTGTAAAGTGACTCTGGCAATTACTGATTTGTTCTAATTAAATGATGTGAAGATAATCCTGAAGATCTAATGATAAAACATGATTATAATTAGATTTCCAGTTCTCTTTGTGCCTCTAAAAAGATCTTTTATATTCTGCTCTACCATCTTAATTCTTTCTCTTACTAGAGCTGCTATGTTTCTGTGTCTTTGGCATATGTTTAATGATTATATCTTCAACATTTGTGAGCTGAATAGTGAAGCTTCATCGGACAACTGCTACTGGTAGCATATGTTTTAACTTTATGAAGAATGCTGTTCACTGACTACACAGTAATTTTGTGTAATGTAATTTTGTAAATTAAATCAGATATAAAAAATGTACTTTAAAATAAATATCTCATTTTAAAAGGAGAGCTGTAATTTATATCTGAAGTTTTGGTTAACTAAGCAATTAATTTATATCTAGCATTTTAATATCTATAATAGTTGCCATGGGTTTTTTTTTCTTGCCTTTAAATCATTTTCTTTTAACACTTCAACATTTCTAATAGGCTCTATCAATACATAGATTTATAGAAATTAAAATTTGCGAATTAAGTTGTTTACCTAATACCATAAAGCATTTAAGTGATATATCCTTTAATTCTCAGTGTTGTGCATTTTTCAATATATTAAACTCTCTAAAGTGTGGGTCTTCTTTCATGAACTAATAACTTGATTTTTTAACTTGAAATATATATTATAGTATATATAATATATATAATATAGTATGTTATCTACTGGTGTATTAAAATATGCCCTTCTGTCTGTCTTTGAGATAGAGCAAACATGTTTACCAAAAAACAAAACAGAACAAAATTAACAAAAAACTGGTTTATCATTAGTAGGGCAATAATATATATGGCAAGGTTGCTGAGCATCCCTATTTATTTATGGCGTACAATATTAATGACAAGACTTTAAGGAAAATGAAATTGTGATTTTGTAACCAATTGTGATTTATAACAAATTTGCCAAAATAAAAACATACCATGAAGCACTGTGGTTACATACTGCACCTAAAATTAATGTACAGACATTAACTAAGACATATATAATCATACACAAACACATGTGTATCAAAAGTCTTCCTCTATGGTTTCCCTATTATCTTCTCTACCATCTTACAGAAATGACTTGTACACAGTGTCAGAATGTTCTTGAAAGAATATAAATCAAATAGATTCTGATACTCTCTTGCTGAAAGTCCTTCAATGGTTGACTTTCACACTTAGCATAAAATAAAAACTGGTTAGCCAGTGTATTAATTTGCTAAAGATTCTCTAACAAAGTGCCACAGAATGTATTGCTTAAACAAAAGACATTTATTTCTCACAGTTCTGGATCCTGCAAATCCAAGATTGAAGTATCAGCAGGGTGAGGCCTTTCTCTTTAGCTTGTAGGTGGCAATATTCAGGTTAACATGGGGTTCTCCCTCTTGGTGTGTTTATGTCTTCATTTCTTCTTCTTTTAAAGACACCAGTTATATTGGATTACAGTCTACCTTAATGACCTCATTTTAACTTAAGTATTTCTGTAAGATCATATCTTCAAATACAGTCACCTCGTGAAGTGTTGGGGGTTAAGACTTCAACATACAAATTTGAGTAACACAGTACAGCCCATAATAGCTAGGACACAAAGGTCTATATCACCTAACCTACTGTCTTCTTTGACCACTTTGTGTCAAAAGAAAATTCAGAGGGCTTCCATTGGTATGAACATCTCATTGATAAATAAACCATTCACAAATAGGGAGTCTGGAAACAGTAAACTTGTATGAAGTTCAGAGGCATGATGCTACAGGGTGGCTTACAAAATAAAAATAAAGACGTTTAACCTTTGCAATTATTGTTTATTACAAAATAGGCATTTCCAGACAGCAGAAAATTGATTGAAAGTGATTATTTTATACCATTTTAGGAAGCGATTCAAGTTTCATTTATGATTTTCAGAGGCATTTATAAGAAATAAATTTTACTTATATTTATGAAATAACGTAGACTAAGGTTTTCTTATATGGCTTAAATGATTTTTTCTGCCTGAGGAAACTTCAAGCCCGGTCTTCATTTTATTTTAACATCCTCTATGAACTCTGGTCCAGGCACAAACATTCTAAACATGTTTGCAATTTTTCAAATATTGAAACCTGTTCCTACCTTGACACCATTTCCTCTGCCATAAAGGCTATTCACAGTAATTTTGATTTTGGAAGACTTGCTCGTTGCTTAAGATTTGAATTTAAATGTCACCTCATGAGATATATCTTCCATAATAACGACAAAAGTAGAAATCACTGCCTACCATAATGCTATTTTAATTTTCCTCATAACCCTTTATGCTATCTGAAATTTTCCCTTTTAGTTATGTGTTAAATTTACTTCTCTCAGTTGAAAATAAGGAGTGTGTGTGTGTGTGTGTGTGTGTATGAGAGAGAGAGGGAAAGAGAGAGTGAGAGAGAATCTGAATTCTCATTGAATAGAAAAATCCCTGGCAGGGAGAAGTAGACAGTAAATACCTACTTATTTTCTGACTTGAATGAATTTATTAATATGTCAGTGTAATTAAAATGGCTCAACTTGTTTAATAATCTAGGAAGGAAAGGGGAACTATAAAATGTTTGGTATGAAGTTATTAGGAGGAAAAGAATGCTAACATTACCCAATGCTTAATCAGTATGTAGGATTTTTCTTTTTTTTTATATTTCTTTTTTTAATTTTCTTTTTTATTTATGATTATTTTTATTATATAATTTATTGTCAAGTTAGCTAACATACAGTGTATACAGTGTAGTCGTGGCTTCAGAGTAGATTCCCGTGATTCATTACTTACATACAATACCCAGTGTTCATCCCAAAAAGTGCCTTCTTCAATGCCCAACACCCATTTTCCCCAAACCCTTGACCCCTAACCCCCAGCAACCCTCAGTTTGTTCTCTGTATTTAAAAGTCTCTTATGGTTTGCCTCCCTGTCTGTAACTATTTTTTCCCCATCCCTTCCCCCGTGGTCTTCTATTAAGTTTCTCGAGATCCACATATGAGTGAAAACATATGGTATTTGTCTTTCTCTGATTGACTTATTTCACTTAACATAATATGCTCCAGTTCCAACCACGTTGTTGCAAATGGCAAGATTTTATTCTTTTTCATCTCTGAGTAGTATTCTATTGTGTGTGTGTGTGTGTGTGTGTGTGTACATGTATATATATGTATACATATGTGTGTATATATATTACATATATGTAATATATATATTACCACATCTTCTTTTTCCATTCATCAACTGATGGACATTTGGGCTCTTTCCGTAATATGGCTATTGTTGATAGTGCTGCTATAAACATTGGGGTACAAGTGCCTCTGTGAATCAGCACTCCTGTATCCTTTGGATAAATTCTTAGTAGTGCTATTGCTGGGTCATAGGATAATTCTATTTTTAATTTTTTGAGGAACCATACTGTTTTCCAGAGTGGCTGCTCTGGAAACCAGTTTGCATTCCCACCAACAGCGCAAGAGGGTTCCCGTTTCTCCACATCCTCGCCAACATCTGTTGTTTTCTGAATTGTTAATTCTAGCAGAAAACATAAATAGACACTTTTCCAAAGAAGACATCCAGATCAGGGCGTCTGGGTGGCTCAGCCGGTTAAGCATCCCACTTCAGCTCAGGTCATGATCTCGAGGTCTGTGAGTTTGAGCCCCACGTTCGGCTCTGTGCTGACAGCTCAGAGCCCAGAACCTGCTTCAGATTCTATGTCTCCCTCTCTCTTTTCCCCTCCCCCAATCACAATCTCTCTCTCTCTCTCTCTCTCTCTCTCTCTCCCTGTCTCAAAAATAAATAATAAACATAAAAAATTTAAAAAATAAAAAGGAGATATCCAGATGGCTAACAGACACATGAAAAGATGCTCAACATCACTCATCATCAGGGAAATACAAATCAAAACCACATTGAGATACTACATGTAGGATTTTTCTACTATGATAGACTCTATTAATACAATGACTGAGACACAAACCCAACACTCAAATTGCTTACACAGAAGGAACTATAATAAGATAAGTCATAGGGTTTATTTTTAAGAAAGGAAATTAGAAACAGAGTTATATGAGATGATAAGGAATGACTATCCTCACAATGGAGCAAATACCAGGCAGATTTTGTGGCAGCTCTTTCAGTTCTTGGATACTTTCAATGTGTGTTCCATGGTTCTAGCTTAGAGAATGTTGGGATTGTCACAAGAATATTTAGAATAATGTTTGATCAATATCTGAGCACCGTGGCCCAGCCAAATTAGTACATATAATTAACCATAAGCCACAAGCCAAAAATACAGGGACCTTTTAGAGGATGGGCAAACAAGGAACTCATTTTTCCCCCTAGAAACTCTAGAGGGAAAGTAGGCAGTTAAAATTTTTTATTTTAGCCGGTAAGAACATTTAGTTCTCTGACCTCCGGAACTCTAGAACTGCAAGACAACATTTTTTATTTTAAGCCACTAAGTTTCCCAAAGTGTGTTTAGGAAAAATGTGAACACCTGCTCTGTAACATTGGAAGTTCTCAAAGAAAGTTTCATATTTTTTTGTCTCTCTCTTGATTTATCAATTAGGTATGGAAAAAGCCTAAGAAGGTAATTTTCTGTAGGTCTTGTCCTTACTTTTAATATCTCATTCAGAGTTATGATATGCATCTTGTTTAAAATTACTTAAGTAGGAAACACTTTTTTTTCTCTCTCCCTCATGGCTTTTGCAGCCAACAGTCTAAGAAATACACATTGTAATATTCTTCATAAAATTTAGTGGTGGGGTGATTATTTTTCTAGGACATTTCATGACTGAGATCTAAATATTAGTAAATAAAATAATAAAATGAATCTTGCCATTTTATTCTATTTTTTTCACCAATTATTTAAAAATTATGGATGGTGCACTAAAAAGCTTGTGGTATCTAATATCAAAAGATTTGAGGGACACCTGGGTAGCTCAGTCAGTTAAGCGTC
Organism: Lynx canadensis; assembly: GCF_007474595.2. Lineage (NCBI taxonomy): Eukaryota > Metazoa > Chordata > Mammalia > Carnivora > Felidae > Lynx > Lynx canadensis. The sequence continues at coordinate 114,587,441 of NC_044311.2, forward strand.
TGACTTCAGCTCAGGTCATGATCTCACAGTTCATGAGTTTGAGTTCTGCATCTGGCTCACTGCTGTCAGCAGAGTCAGCTTTGGGTCTTCTGCCTTCCCCCTCACTCTGCCCCTCCCCCTCCTTCTGCCCCTCCCCTGCTCACACTTTCTCTCTCTCTCTCTCTCTCTCTCTCTCTCAAAAATAAATAAATACTAAAAAAAGATTTGAAAATTCTTTGATCTTTTTTCATTCCATAGTTCAAATGAAATAAACAAGAGAAGGGGCGCCTGGGTGGCTCAGTCTGTTAAGCGTCCGACTTCCGCTCAGGTCATGATCTCAAGGTCAGTGGGTTCGAGCCCCGCGTCAGGCTCTGTGCTGACAGCTCAGAGCCTGGAGCCTGTTTCAGATTCTGTGTCTCCCTCTTTCTCTGACCCTCCCCTGTTCATTTATTAATAAATAAATATTTAAAAAAATTAAAAAAAAAGAAATAAACAAGAGAAGGATTTCCTTCCTATTATAACTTACCAATGTCTAATCAATTGATTTTAGGATGATTTTTCATGTGTTAGTAAAATAAATTGTTCACAGTTACTATTCTAAATATGACAATTTTTTATTATTTGTAGTTATCATAAAATTGTATTCTTTAAGCTTCAGATTAAAATGAAATATGACTTATACCTGAAAAGGCTCAATTATTATAATTTAATTTAAAATTATGTAAATCAGTCTTATGTTTTCAACCTTATACATATTTATACAGAGTTAAGAAGCAATTGTAGAACAAAAAGATTCCTTAGGAAAAAATTCCCATTTTAATTAATTAATAAAATTAAGTTTTTAAAAATCATCTTATTGTGCTATTTTGGTTTTCAAATCAATTACATATTGAATAGAATGAATTATTCATATGCTTTTTCACACTACTCTAGGAGTCAAAGGGTTTTTCATTTATTATAGTTTTTCCTACTTATGAAAGAAAAATATCTGTTGAAAAGAAAGTATCATTGGTTTAGGGGTCTTCCTTACTGTAAGTAAGTATTAACACCAAAACTCATGAATATATAAAAACAGTACTTGTTTTTTCTTGTGTTGGTAAATGTTGCTACATCTTCCAGGGATTCAGAAGGGTACATTGCTTCAATGATCAGTAGTAGATATTTATATTTATATTTATATTTATATAAATACTTATATTATAAATCTTTAAAGCAGATTTTTTCCTCCCCAAATTGATGTAACAATGATCTGGTCTTCCCTAATTAGTCAATAGTTACTCAAAATTTTTTATCCATAGTTTTTATTTGATCATTCATAACCAACTCCCCCCCCCCATCTATCACAGAATATAACATTTCAGAGTGTATTGAAATTTATTTTTACTGTCTATTTTGGCTAACCAACTAGATATTATGATAGAAATTTAATTACTTTAGCATAAAGCTTAGTCATTCTGTACATGTATCCCTAGAATAACATGAGTTAAATAACATGTATACATTTGGTACAAATTAAGTATTTATTAATTTAACTCACCAAATCCAATGATCATTATTTGTTTCTATTTTGCTGAGTAGTTATGCTTCCAAAACTGGAGCATGAGAATCCTGAGAGGTGCATATTAAGTTTAACATGCTGAATCACAGGATAAATATGGTCCAGTATTAGTTTTTTTGAAAGTTTGAGGAAAATTCCAAAATATCAGTAAAATATTTTTCATATTTAAACAAATATGCACATAATTTGGGATAGAATACACTTCAAGAAATGTGGCACATGTAATTGATCATCTTCAGACTCAATCTCACCAAAGTAATTCTTCTCTACAATTAAAGACACTATACAATGTAAAATTTCTGCTCTCTTCCTATTTAACATACTTTCCTGTCACCTTTCACATTATTTTGGGGGGTCAACTTTAATTTTCAGTCTATTTTCCTTTTCTATCTCTTATGTCCTATTTCTATCACTCTCATCCTCAATACTTTATGATAATCTGATCAATTCAAATAAATTTAACTTTTAGAGGGTACTCTTAAAGTTGATATAATCTGGGTTGAATACTAGGAAGGCCTAGCATCCATATCAAATGCAGAGTGAGTCCAGTTGGTGGAAGACATCCTTTTCACCCTGCATTTAGAGGGAATTCACAAAATTAGCGTGTGTCCTGAGAAATGAATTTGCATATCACATTGTGTAATTAATTTGTACTTTTTTTTTTTTGTCTCACAAACTAAAGAATGGATGTTGTTAGTATTGAAATGGGATCACAGACATGTTTGTCACCCAGGGTAACATAGTAAGTACCAATAACATGCATACTAAGTTTCAAGTCAATAATTATTTATTGAGTAAAATGGATTTATTTCCTCTTACAGCAGAATTTCATAAAAAAAATTGAAATAGTGAGCAAATGTAACTTTTCCAGAGTCCAGAGGTGTTGTTAATGACATTTTGCCATCATTAATTTGCAATTGCTTTTACATGTTTTTGTGGATTTTAATAAAATATCCTCGGTATACACGGCGTATGGAAGCAAATAAAATATCACAAATTTGATCAAACATGTTGTCTAAGATCTCAAAGGGGTCAATAACTGAGTATTGTTAGAATTGAGAGGAACTCTATTCCAATGAAGAGTGAAATTCTGCATTTGAAATACTATCCAAGGATGACAAATGCAGAGGATCGTTTTCATGGTGATGTTGATAGGATATAATCTAGTATGGACACTGCTGATGATGGCATAAAAATGCTCATTGAGTGGAGTACCTGAGTGGTTCAATAGGATAAGTTCAGACTCTTGATTTTGGCTCAGGTTATGATCGCAGGGACTCAGCATGGAACCTACTTAAGATTCTCCCTCTTCCTCTCTTTCTCTGTCCCTATGCCATTTGTGTGTGCTGTCTCTCTTTCTCTCAAAAAAATGCTCATTAAGTGACTGATATTTATGAGAATCACAGAATTAGAGTAATTAATTATAGCTACCACAACAAACTCTAAAAATTCAGGGAATTAACAAAACAAAGATTTTTCATGCACAAAACCACCAAAGAAACAATAGCTTTGAATGACACACTGGACCAGATGGACTTAACTTATATTTGGAACATTTCATCCTAAAGCAGCAGAATACACATTCTTTTCGAGTGCACATGGAACATTCTCTAGAATAGATCATATACTGGGTCACAGATCAGGTCTCAACAAATACAAAAAGTTGAGATCATACCATGCATATTTTCTGACCCCAAAACTATAAACCTTGAAGTCAACCAAAAGAAAAAATTTGGAAAGACCACAAATACATGAAGGTTAGAGGATATCCTACCAAAGAATGAATGAATTAGCCAGGAAATTAAAGAAGAAATTTTTAAAAAGTACCTGAAAGCAAATGAAAACAAAAACATGATGGTCCAAAACCTTTGGAATGCAGCAAAAGTAATCATAGGAGGGAGTATATATCAATACAGGCTAACCTCAAGAAGCAAGAAAAATCTCAAGTAACAACCTAACCTTACATCTAAAGGAGCTAGAAAGGGAACAGCAAATAAAGCCTAAAGCCAGCCGAAGAGAAATAATAAATATTAGAGCAGAAATAAATTTTATAGAAACAAACAATATCCAGTAGAACAGATCAATGAAACCAGGAGCTGGTTCTTTGAAAAGATTAATAACATTTATAAACCCTCAGCCAGACTTATCAAAAAGTAGAGAGAAAGGATCCAAATAAATAAAATTACAAGTGAGAGAGGAGAAATAACAACAAACATCACAGAAATACAGTAATAAGAGAATATTATGAAAAATTATATGCCAACAAATTGGGCAATCTGGAAAACATGGACAAATTCCTAGAAACATATAAACTACCAAAATGAAACAGGAAGAAATAGAAAATTTGAACAGAACTGTAACGAGCAAAGAAATTAAATTAGTAATCAAAAATCTCCCAACAAACCAAATCAGAGTAAATAGCCTCCTGTAATCTTATAGATTTGGAACACATGAGCTCCAAAGTCATTCATGCCTAAGAAAGAGAGGAAAGGAGAAAGTGTAGAAGAAACTAGAAGAAATGCATCACTGAAATGAGATTGAACTAATAACACAGCCTCAATCAGAGTGAAAAGGAGGCTAGTGAACATACACACATGCATGTTTGATGAACACTACCTCTCTGCCTTAGGCTCCATTATAGAGTGAGATATAAATAGATTTTATATCAATGATCATATATATTATAAAATAGGCTAAGAAAGCTTTAGAATTTTTGGAACATGATAGTCCAATTTGTACAAGTTATCAAATATTGTTAATATACATTAATATTTTTAAGTACACTAAGATGGCGGAAGTTAATTCAACCTTAATTGGTTCCGTTATCACATTCTTAACCCTAAAAGAAATGAGAAAAGACATTTAACAATCAGATTTAAATGTGTGGCTTATTTACTGAGTTTGCTGCCTGTTATGCACAATGTATTTATATTTCATTAAAAGTCTGTGAATATTACAATTATATTTCATTGTATATGTGTTAAAATATTAATCAATTATAGGTGAACATTTAAAATACACTACATTTTTTATTGTTCTGTCTAGGCATTCTTTTATTTTTTTTTTAATTAAAGTAGGGTTCATATGCAATGTTATATTAGTTTTAGGTGCATGACAATAGTAATTCGACAATTCTATAAATTACAAAATGCCCACCTCAGTAAGTGTAGTTACCATCTGGCACCATACAAAGTTATTATATTATCGATTGTATTTCCTGGGCTGTACTATTCATCCTGTGTCTTATTTATTTTATAGCTGGAAGTTGAAATCTCTTAATCCCTTTCACCTGTTTGGCCACCCTACTCTTTTCCCTCCCCTCTGACAACTACCTATGTGTTCCCTGTATTTATGAGTCTAGTTCTGCTTTTTGTTTATTCACTTGCTTTGTTTTTTAGATCCTACATATAAGTGAGATCAGATAAGTCAGATCAGGTATTTGTCTTTCTCTGTGACTTATTTAACTAAGCATAATACCCTCTTGGTCCATCCACGTTGTGAATGGCAAGACTTCATTCATTTTTATGCCTGACTCATTGTGTATGTGTGAATATATGTATATACATATGTATACATATGTATATGTATACTCTATATCTTCTTTATCCATTCATCTATTGGGGTGCCTGGGTGGCTCATTCAGCTAAGGTCATGATCTTCCGGTTCGTGAGCTGGAGCCTTGCATTAGGCTCTGTGTTGACAGCTCAGAGCCTGGAACATGCTTCAGATTCTGTGTCTCCCTCTCTCTCTGCCCCTTCTCCGCTCTCACTCTCTGTCTCAAAAATAAGTAAACATTAAAAAAAAGAAAGAACTCTATCCATTCCTCTATTGATGGACAGTTAAAGGTAGTAGATGAATCACTTATAAAGCTAGTATGAATGTTTAAAGACAAAAGTGGTAAAGCTAATTATATCTAAAATATTGGTCAAGGGATACACAAAATAAAAATATGTAAAATATGATGTCGTATACATAAAACATAGATGAGGGGAGTAAAGATGTAGTGCTTTCAGAATGCCTTTGAATTTAAGCGATTATTAACTTAATATAGACTGCTATATACGTAGGATGTTGTATACGAATCTTGTGGTAACTGCAGGCCAAAAACCTATAATCGTTACACAAAAAAGAGGCTTCTGGGTGGCTCAACCAGCTAAGCACCTGACTTGATTTCTGCTTAGGTCATGATCTCACAGTTCATGGGATCAAACCCTGCATTGGTCTCTGTACTGACAATGTGGAGCCTGCATGGGACTCTCTCCCTCTACCTGCATCTCTCTGCCTTTCCCCACTTGTGCATTCTCAATCTCTCTCCAAATAAATAAATAAACAAACAAACAATAAATAAATAAATATAAATAAAAATATATAAAAAATAAAAAAGGAAGTAATATAACACTAAAGAAAGTCATCAAATCACATGGCAAGAGAAAAAGAAGAAAGGAACAGGCATGCTGCAAAAGCAACCAGAAAGCAACAAAATGGCAATAAGCGCATACCTATCAATAATTACTTTAAATGTAATGGAGTAAATGCTTCAATCGAAAGGCATAGGGTGCCCAAATGAATAAAAATACAAGACCTATCTATAGGCTGCCTGTAGGAAACTCACTTCAAACCAAAAAACACACATAAATTGAAATGAAGTGATGGAAAAATACATTCTATGCAAATGAAAAAAAAAGCTGGGGTAGTAATATTTATATCAGACAAAATAGACTTTAAAACAAAGAATGTAACAGAAGACAAAGAAGGACACTACATAACGATAAAGGGATCATCCAACAAGAAGACATAATTATGGTGTTTTATTATCATGAAATTTTGGCTCATTGCTGCAGGCTCTGATTAAATTATTTCCCCTGTTATACTTCTCATAAGCTGTTGGCAAAGATGATCCTCACGAACATGCCAGAGAAGAGTTAGGAATTGAAATGAGTCCTGCAGCTATTGTTTTGAATGGTTTTTACTACAGGGTATAAAAGGACTAATGTGAAAATTCAGATATGTGAAGATATATTTGTGAATTATATATTTGTAATTTCTGTGGACTGTTGAAAAAAATCCTGAAGACTATATGTATCTATATATCTATATCTATATCTATATCTATATCTATATATATATATATAGAGAGAGAGAGAGAGAGATATGTAGATATATTAGCTACTTTTCTTCTTTTGTTTTCCTTCCTCAAACTTACCATAGCTTTGGGATGTTATCTGTGTAGGGAGGACTTTTTCCACAACATTTTTAAAATGAAAAATACAGAAGTCTTGCCTTATTTAGGCATCTATTTATTTTCCTTTCTATCTCTCTAAGCTAAATATCACTAGTGATTATGAAGCATTTTTTTTTTTTTAGAGAAGAGGTGAGTTTCAGTATTACATTTTAAATTATAGGCAACTTTGCTTTTGTAACACAGCATACCATCCAGTGTGTTATCTTGGGTCAGAATCTTTATGAGGAAAGGCTATTTACTTGCTGAAAGGAAAGAAATAAGATGTCTCCTGTTGATGGCAATTCAGCTTTTCACAATATGAGATACATGATGTAAAGTATCAAAAACGTTATTTCACACTTTAAAATCAGACATGAAAATAAGAGTAAGAAAATGTGATTCCAATTTCCATGCTCTATAAAAATGATTGAGAATGGAAAAGAAGCGTAATGAAGCATAGTGTCAAAATCTTTTCAAATGGACAGGTCAATAATTTTTAGCCCTTTTAAAGGCAGAACTCATAGTATCAAAAAGACTTCAAGTTCCACAAAGTGATTCCCATTCACTAATTATGTTCTTTTTATATAAACCCCAACTATGCAGAGAGAATATAAACCCCAACTATGCAGAGAGAATGTTTTGTAGTTAAGTTGTGGGAAAACATACTGATTAATATCAAAAATGTTCTTTTTAACTGCATGAAAAGACAATTGATTTGATTACATACAAATTATGGAATTTGTTTACAATGAAGGAAATGGTAGAGAGGTGATATATTACATAAAATATGCACAATGCCTAAAAGAGAAAGGGGATAATAGAATATTCCAAGAAATCTTTTAAGAAAACCCAGGAGAAATATAGTGAGAATGCATATAAGAATGCAAAAATCACTAAAGAGGAAATGAAGTGCAAGTAATTATAATGAAGAGATGTCACTCACTAGTAGTCAGAGATGTTCAAATTAAAAAAAAAAAAAGAAAGAAAAAAAGATGTAGGGGTGCTTGGGCGACTCAGTCAGTTAAACGTCCTACCTGAGCTCATGGTCCATGAGTTGGAGTCCCCTGTCTCACTCTGTGCTGGCAGCTCAGAACCTGGATCCTGCTTCAGATTCTGTGTCTCCCTCTTTCTCTGCTCCTCCCCTGCTTGTGCTCTGTCTCTCTCTTTCTCTCTCAAAAATAAATAAACATGAAAAAAAAATTTTAAAGATGTTAATTTATAAGAATTAGCATAGCAAAAATTAGATAATCAACATTTTGGTTAGTGGATGAAAAATAGGAACTCATTCCTTGATGAAGTACACAGTAATAGCTATTTTGGAAAGAATTATGGCACTTTTGGGGCACCTGGGTGGTTCAGTCGGTTAAGCACCCAACTCTTGATTTTGGCTCAGGTCACAATCTCATGGTTTGTGTGTTCGATTCCTGACTCGGGCTTCATGCTGATGATGTTTAGCCTGCTTGAGATTCTCTCCTTCTCTCTCTCTCTGTCCCTCCCACCTCCCCCCAAATAAATAAATAAACTTAAAAATAAGAAATATGACACTTTTCATTAATATTATACATATCCTGTGATCTCATTACTATGTTATACACCTTTGAAATTTACACACATATTTTACAGAGCATGTGTAATTTTGTAGTAATGAGGAGATAGGGGAAGTTAAGAGACCATCGTCTGACAACTCATAAATATGGTAGATGCTACCATAGCATACTATGGTATATATTAGTAAATAGTGTAACTAAATAGATGTAACTAAAACAACATGCACATATCTCAGAAATATAGTATTGAATACCAAGTATAATGGGCTTATAGAATTCCTGTATTTTTCCTACAGGTAAAATAATACAATTACTCTGGAATGTAAAATAATAGTCACTCTGGAAAACAGTTTGGCAGTTTCTTAAAAAGTTAAAGATCTATTATGCAGCAATTACACTGTAGGTATTTATCCTGAGGAAATGAAAACATATGTTTAGCAAATATCTGTACATAAATGTTCATAGCAGTTTTATTCATAATAGCCAAAAAAAAAAACAACAAAACAAAACAAAAACACCTCAAATAAATATTCTCCAACAGGTGAATAAACTGTGATAGATCCATAAAAAGGAGTACAATTCAGCAGAATTCGCCAATGCAAAGGAACAAAATCATTATTCACACAATGATTTTGTGAAGCTCAGGGAGGTTATATTGAGCAAAAATACCAACCTGAAAAAGTTACATATGGCTTCATTTCTGTTAGATAACTTTTTTCAATGTGACAGAATTATAGTAATAGAGAACAGATTCGTTAGTATTTTACAGAGCTTAAAGCTGGGGAAGGATATGACTATAAAAGGATAGCAAAAGGGAGTTTATTTGTGATTTTTTGGCAATTCTGAAATCTGAGTTATACATGAATAATGTATAAGTAAGAATGCAAGTAAACCTGGTAAAATCTGAATAAAATGTCTAGTTTTGTTAATAGTTCAAAACGTCAAATTCCCAGTTTTGATAACATAATGTTTTTTTTAAGATGATACCATTGGGGAAAGATAGATAAAGGGTACAAACAAACCCTCTAGTACTTTTGTCATTGATTTTGAATCTAAAGTTATATTAAAATAAGAGTTTAAAGCCAGGGGGCTTCTGAGTGGCTCAGTCAATTAAGCATCTGACTTCTTACTTTGGCTCAGGTCATGATCTCATGTATCCTGAGTTCAAGTCCCACTGGGGCTCTGTGCTGACGGCTCAGAGCCTGAAGCCTGCTTCAGAGTCTGTGTCTCCCTCTCTGCCCCTCCCGCACTTGTGCTCTGTCTCTCTCTGTCTGTCAAAAATAAATAAAAACACATGAAAAATAAAGTAAAAAATAAAGTTGAAAATTAATAATACATTAAATTTACAAATTGATCTCCAGAGAGTTGACATATTTATATTGGCTTACTTTTTAAAAACAGGAACATAGTATCCTACTATTTCTTTACATTTCTCCATTTACTAAAGTCCCCCTTATTTCTGTCAGTTACAGTTAAAAATTATATATATATATATATATATATATATATATATATATATATTCAGCTTCTCTGTTTAATTCTACCAAGTTTGTGCTTTTATAATTTGCTTATTAATTTTAAGGATATATTTTACCTCGTAAGATCATATTGGTTATTGTCATAGACTCTGGGTCTGGAGTTCTCTCTTGTGCAGCAAGAGAGCAGGACACAGGATTTAAAATGTGAGAGAGGCTAATGTCCAGGAGAAGACAAGAGCCCGGGATGAGGGTCCTTGCTCTGTTTTTATTAAGATCAGAAGGCTTACAAATGTGATGGGCATGCACAGAGAAACAATGAAACCGTGAACATTAACTCATGGGAGTGGGGAAAAAGGGGGTTTTGGAGATATGCATGGTTAGGGGTTTGGGTCAATACAAAACAAGATTCTGGTGCTGCATCGAAGGTTGTTTACAGCAAACATGAGGCCCCACCTCTGTTTACCTAAACTGGTCTAGGGTACAATAAAAACAGAGAATGCTACCTCAGGGTCAACAAGACATCTTTCTTTTGCTAATTAGCTCTGCTCTGGGCAACTTGGCCCTGCTGTGGTATATAGCCCTATTTACCTGTTTACCTAATTTGGTCCTTCCTTCCTGTGAAAGCAGCTTTCTGCTATTGTCCTATGCCTTTGTCCTATAGTGGGGGCCTTTGCCCCATTTGTCCTATACTGGGGGCCTTTGCCCTGCTTGTCATATACTGAAAGGCTTTGCCCCATTTACCTAGTCTTGTTTACCCAAATTTGGGTGTGTTCATCCTATGGCTTTCTAATTCTTTATGCCTTGTTAACCCATCAGTGCAGCCTCAGGGAATTCCTAACTTATTCCCCACAGGTTATAGTTCTTGTCACAGACCTTTTTGTTTCTTCTGTTTAAAATGGCCCACATAATTCATTCCTGTTTGATTAGTTTTTGTTTAATTCTATTACCTTCTCCTCTTATAAATCACAATTATTTCTAAAAATATCAACAGGCTTTAATGATGATTGTCTTTCAAATATTTTACAAATAATATCAAGTAAATGAAAGGACAAGTCATAGGCCTAAAGAAAATATTCGCAAAAGATATATCTGATGAAGGACTTTAATCTAAAATAGACAAATAACTCTTAAAACTCAACAATAAGATAACGAATAGACAAAAAAGAGAGAGAGGCAAGCCAAGAAACAGACTTTTAACTATAGAGAATAAACTCATAGTTACCATAGGGGAGAGAGTGGGGTAGATAGGTGAAATAGGTGATGGGGATTAAGGAGGGTACTTCTTGTGATGAGCACTAGGTGTTGTATGGAAACGTTGAATCACTACATTGTACACCTGAAGCTAAAATTACACTGCATGTTAACCAACTAGAATTTAAATAAAAACTTTTTTAAAAAGATAACAAATATCCAAATTAAAAAGTGGGCCAAAGACCTTACCAGATAGCTCACCAAAGAAGATATACAGATGCAAATAAGCTTATGAGGAGGTGCTCCACTTCTTATGTTATTACAAAAATGCAAATTAAAATAATGAGATACCACTGCATACCTCCTAAAATGTCCCAGATCCAGCACACTGACAACACCAAATGCTGGTGTGTATGTAGAGCAAGAGGAACTCTCATACACCTGCTGGTGGGAATGCAAAATGGTATAGCCACTTTGGAAGACTGTTTGGTAGTTTCTTACAAAAGGAAACATACTTTTACTATGTGCTCCAGCAATCATACTCCTTGGTGTTTATGCAAAGGAGTTGATAACATATCCACACAAAAACCTGCACACAGATGTTTATAGTTGCTTTATTTCAGAACTGCCCAAGCTTGGAAGCAACCAAGATACCCTTCTGTAGGTGAATGGATAAATAAACTGTAGTACATCCACACAGTAGAATATTACTCATTGCTAAAAAGAAATGAGCTATTAAGCCACGAAAAGACATGGGAAAATCTTAAATGCACACTGTCAAGTGAAAAAGGCTACATACTATATAATTTCAACTATATGATATTCTGAAAAAGGCAAAACTATGAAGACTGTAAAAAGATCAGTGGTATGAAGGGTTGGTAGGGGAAGAGATGAACAGACATAGCACGGATGATTTTTACGTCAGTGAAAATACTCTGTACGATATTATAATAATGAATATATCTCATTATATGTTTGTTCAAACTCATAGAATGTACAACACCCAGAATGAACAAACTGAATGGTGAACTTTGGGTGATTATGATGTGTCACTGTGTGTTCATCCTTAATACAAATTGTACCACTCTGTTGAGTAATGTTGATAATGGGGGAAACTATATATGTGGGGTAGCAGGGGGTATTTGGGAAATATCTGTACTTTAAATTTTTTTTGTAATGTTTATTTATTTTTGAGAGAGACAGAGACAGAATGTGAGTGGGTTAGGGGCAGAGAGAGAGGGAGACACAGAATTCAAAGCAGGCTCCAGGCTCTGAGCTGTCAGCACAGAGCCTGATGCAGGGCTCAAACTCATGAGCTGTGAGATCATGACCTGAGCTGAAGTCAGATGCTCAACCAACTGAGTCACCCAGGCGCCCGGGAAATATCTGTACTTAAGGAAACAATGTTATTATAGACCTAAAACTGCTCAAAAAACCGGAACAGAAACAAAAACCAAAAAACAAACAAACAAACAAAAAAAAGAAGAATAAAGTTATCTTACTTAACTTGATAGGGCCTAGTTGTTATGGGAGGTATCTAATTATAGCCCAGATATGTATAGAGATACTGGGTCAGAAGAGAAAAAATAGTTTTGTTTGTTTTTTTTAATGTTTGTTTATTTTTGAGAGAGGGAGAAAGAGAGAGACAGAGTGCAAGTGAAGGAGGGGCAGAGAGAGAGGGAGACAAAGAATCCCAGGCAAGCTCCAGGCACCAAACTGTCAGCACAGAGACTGATGCAGAGCTCCAACTCATGAACTTTGAGATTATGAACTGAGCTGAGTTGTATGCTTAACCGACTAAGCCACCCGGGTGCCCAAAGAAAAATTACTTTTTTAATTTTTTTTAATTTTTTAAATATTTATTTTTTGAGAGAGAGAGAGAGCAGGGAAGGGACAGAGAGAAAGGGAGTCACAGAATCCAAAGTAGGCTCCAGGCTCTGAGCTGTCAACACAGAGCCTGACGTGGGGCTTGAACCCACTGACTCTGAGATCATGACCTGAGCCAAAGTTGGTTGCTTAACCAACTGAGCCACCCGGTGCCCCTAGAAAAATTACTTTTGAAATCATATGACTTTTTTTATTTAAAAATTTTTGTTTTTAAGTTTATTTATTTATTTTGAGAGAGAGAGAGAGAGAGAGAGAGAGAGAGAATACAGAGGACAGGGAGAGAGAGAGAATCCCAAGCAGGCTCTGTGCTATTAGCGCAGAGCCCAATGTGGGGCTTGAACCCATGAACTGTGATATCATGACCTAAGCAAAAATCAAGCAATAATTTGGTCATGGTATTATAACAGTAAGAAGAAATAAGAAATTCACACAGAAAGTAGATTCAAATAAACTCTCGAGGAGGAATAATATGCTATGTTTTAATTAAGCTGGTAATAAACTTGATAAGAAAAAAATAACTGCCATATACTTGTAAAAGCAATTTCCTGATACAATAGCCACTGTTATGTAGACAAGGAGATTCATTCTAAAATCATTTAGTGTACATGCCTAATACAAAAAACACTAAATTCAGCAACGTATGAATTTTAAAAGATGGGTAGTAGAGGACTGTCAGCTAAGTATGACTCTACTCCAGTAGAGCAGTAAGATGGATAATACACTTTTAAAGTTAATAAGGCAAACATAACCAGGTTTACTTGCAGTTCTTTATAATAAGTAAAATAAACACAACCCACTGAACAGTGGAATTAAAAAGGGGGTAAGTTCATAAATCTGTTTCTGCCTCATTTTTCAAAGTAGAATAGGTAAGATGTGATAACTGGATACCAACTTTCGTTCAACTTAATGAAAGTGTTTTCTACTAAGTAGGAGTTAAAAGGATGATTTTGATTTTAGTGAAAGAATGGAAGACCTTAACAAAGGATAAAGAGTAATTCAGTGGGAGAAAACAGTATTCAAAGGACATATTTTTTAAAAAATTGCAGGTAACTGATAATAAAGACCAAGACACTTAAATATTTTACTTCAGTCAGTCAGTTCAATAGTTTCCCATACACAGATTTGCCCTGCTGGTCTTAAATGGGGTCAGTTTAGAATTAAAGAATAAAGCTAATGAGTGAATGAAATTTATATGAAAGACTGTGTCTAATTGAATGTACCACCAGATGTCCATTTATAATTCATTTGGAATGTAATCATGGTTGCACTTGTTGCCTTATGTTTACAGTTGTCTTTGAAGGTACTATGAGAGTTTTCTGTTGACAAAAGTTTCTATTACTTACTAATACAGATTACCTAAAAATATTATACCTTTGTTTTTACATATTAAATATTTACAAAAAAATTATTAGTAAAATGGTTTTTATAACTAACCTAGCATCTAGGAATGAGTTAATCAATGAAACATATTAAAGAACATGCCATATTTTTTATGTTAATTTATATAATCTATAATACTATAAAGTACTGATGTGGTTATGTATTTCCAGTTAGGACACTTTACTGCAGAGTTATTATTACATAGCTGCATAACTATGTATTATTACATAATTAGGTTCATATCATTTTTCATTATTTTGTTTCTACTATTAAGTTGTCACTTCAAGGAATTCAGTAACAACTCTAGCTGAAGTTATGTTCAAAATTGATCTTCAAAATTATTATTTATCACCATGTTTCTTATGAGAGGTACTAACATACTTTAAAAAGTTAATTATTCAATAAATAGTGAAATAATATTATATGCATATGGAAAAATTATGACTAATATATATTTATTGTGACTTGCCATTTCACAATACAACATTAACCTAATCCACTAATTTTCTCTTATAAGAAATTTTTAAAAGAATCCCTAGCTTCGTTTGCTGGAATTTTCTCTTATATATGTGCACACTTTACCTTACACATACATGATATAAAGCTATCACGTCTAACCTGAAACTATACAGAAAATCTCTTCATCTATCACTCAGGAAGTGAGCCATTGATTGGATTTTAAGGATAATTCCATTGGGCTTAATTTTGTGGCTCATGTTACTGGTTTCTGTCAATTGTTTCAACATCATTACCCCATTATTCTATACAATGGTTCTATGATGCTGAATACGTTTATTACCTTCCTTGCAATAAATGTGCACGGGTTTCTGAAATAGAAGCTTTCCTTCTCCCATTTCTCTATTATTTCCTTCCAATAATTTCCAGAGAATATTTAATGGAGCAGTCTCCGTGAATTTCTGGAATTTAAACACTTTTTTTTTATTCTTTAAAAAAATATTTTTTTTAATGTTTATTTATTTTTAAGACAGAGCGAGAAAGAAAGACAGTGTGAGCGGGGGAGGGGCAGAGAAAGAGGGAAACAGAATCTGAAACAGGCTCCAGGCTCTGAGCTGTCAGCCCGGAGCCCCACACAGGGGGGTTAAACCCATGAACAGTGAGATCACAACCTGAGCCAAAGTCGGACACTTAACCAACTGAGCCACCCAGGCACCACTGGAATTTAAACATTTTTAGATCTGAGTCAATATCAGAGTTGTGTGAAATTGGAGAGTTCAGGTTACTGTTTAATAACCACTTAAGTTTTCTATATAACAGTGTTCCAGAGTTTCCTATATTAAGTATCACTAACCAACACTGTAGTGCAGCAAGTTCACACTGAATCTAAAAAGAATCAATGGATGTTTTTGATATTAACAACTGGACACTGATAACCTCATATGTAATATAGTAATGGGGGTTTCTTAGGATTCACTATTCAATTTTTGATTCAGTCCCAGTGGTAAACCTAGTGAAAATACTGGGCTTAAGTATTTCAAATAAGTATGTGTATATCTCTTTGTATGTGTAAATGCTTTTGACATAGCTAGAAGTCAAGTTGTAAGTGTATGTTTGGTATATAGTTGTGTGTTAACTATAATATATTAATCGTTTGGAAAAATAACTTCTTTCATATGACTCATAAAAGGAGGAGTTTTAAACGTGTTCTATTTGATGATTGATAAACATTTGATAAATAAATGCTTCGCCTCATTGTATAAAATTTTGACAGCACTATATTTATGGCTTTACATTATGTGTCCCTTTTGACTGCTTCAAAAATAAACTTAAGAAAAACTAAAACCTACTATTTATTTATATTTAGTTCTGAACTCTGGAATTCAGCAGGTTTTTAAAGTCACAGATAAAATTATTTAATGCCTAACATATCTTCCAGTTTTCTATAATACCTGAGATATTCCTGTATAGAATAGAGAAATTAAAAAATTAGTGTATCAATTTATTGAATTCAAACTTCATCTCTGATTTTCCCTAAAACTTTGTGACTTCCGGGTGTTTACTTTCAATGCAGTTATTTTTAAATTTATATATAGTGAAACCACACAGTATAAGTATGTACTTTGATGAGTTTTGATGGGGAGTTTGGTGTACAAGTATAGAATTACCCATCACCCTAGAAAGTTTCCTCATCATACCCTTTCCAGTAAATCCTCCCCATATAGAGGCACTTTTTTTTTCACTGAAATTAGTTTTACCCTTATGGAATTTCATACAACTGGAATAACATTGGGACACTTATGAGTCTGGTTTCTTTGCTTAGAGATGAATTCATATGGTATCATGCACATATCAGTAAATCATTTCTTTTTTTAATTTTTTTAAAAAAGTGTATTTATTTTAAGAAAGACAGAGACAGTATGAGTTGGGGAGGGGCAGCAAGAGAGGGAGACAGATATCTTTGGCATATAAACATTGTATATTATTAAGATGTACCATTTGGGATGTTTTGGTGCACATGTATATATTATGAAAACATGACTACAGTCAAGTTAAAAATCCATCACCTCTGCATGGTTACCCTTGTGTGTGTATGTGTGCGTGTGCATTAAGAAGATTTAATTTAGGATCTCTATCTTAGAAAAATGTCAAATATACACTACTATGATAGTTCCTACAGTAACTATTACCACGATGCTGCATATTAGATCCCCAGAATTTTCATCTCACATAATTGAACATTTTTATCCTTTGCCAAACATCTCCCCATTTCTCCCACCCCCTAAACCCTGGCAACAACCACTCTACAATATGTTTTTATGATTTTGACTTTGTTAGATTCCACACATAAGTGAGATAATGGTGGCATTTGTCTTTCTGTGTTTGACATTTCACTTAGCATAATATTTTCTATTTTATTTTCTATTTCACTGATTCTCTTCTTGTCTGTGTTATTTCCTTTCTGTAACTAATTTTTATTGTAATGTGTTCTTTATTTTGATTAAAACAAGTACACATACCACCAATTTCTCTTAAAAATTTGTCTGTAAATTTATCTCTAAAAACTGTTTTAACTTCTTTACACAAATTGTGATTTGTTGTATTTTTATAATCTCTCAGTTCAAAACATTTTCTAAATTCCCTTGCTTTTCTTTGACCCATTTTATACTAAGTTGCCATATAATTGTCAGGTTTTCTTTTTTCACATACTTTGGACTTTTCTAAGTATTTTATAGTTATATTATTAGTTAAATTACTTTGTGGGCAGAGAGTACTCTCTATAATATTTCAATATCTTCAAATTTATTAATATGCATTTTAGGGCCCATAATGATACTTATCATGATTATATTCCATGTATACTTAAAAAGAGTTCTAAAGTTGTTAGTTGTAGTGTAAATATCAATTAGGTCAATGTGGTTGATGGAGATGTACAGTTTGTGTAAATTTTTACTGAAGTTTTTGGCTATTTTTCTATCAATACTGAGGAAGGAGTATTAAAATCTCCAGCTGTGATTGTGGTTTGTCTATTTTTCCATTTATTTCTATCAATTTGCCCTCAAGAATTTTTACATAAATCAAATATTTGCCATATAATTTATACGTGATAAAATAGTCATCTTAAATATACTTTATAAAGATAGAATGATAGAGTATTCTTTTTGTTTTTTTCAAAAAATATATGTATATATTAACTATATTATGTATTATAATTAACTTATGGTCTTGTCTATCAGTATGCTATTCCTCATACCACAATTTGTTTTCACATTATTTACTCTTGAAATTTTGGGATTTCCAGTTTGGATTGCTATAAGTTCAGCTACTATGAACATTCATGTGCAAGTCTTTTTGTAGAAACAATGTTTTGTTTCTCTTGGTAAAGACCTAAGTGTATAATTATGGAAATATATTATATACTAATATAACAATATAAATGGATATTTAACTTTATAAAGCCTATCAAACTCTTTTCCAAAATAGTTTTACCAGTTTGAGTCTCATCACCAATGTATGAGGATTCTAGTTGTTTCACATAATGGCCAACCTTTGGCATTTTCAGCCTTTTAAAAGTTGTCCGTTCTAAAAGTTATGTGTTAACCTCATGTAGATTTAATTTTTATTTCTGTGGTGTCTAGAATTGTTGAGAATTTTTATGTATATTTTGACCATTTGAATAACTTCTGTATATTTTTTCAAATATAATGCTCATTTAATTGGCTTGTCATCTTACCATTGAAGGGTAGGAGTTATTTATACATTATTTATACTTATGAGATATGAATATATTTTCATCATAAGTATAATATCTTTATAGTATATAAATTTACAATATTGGGAATACGATGTTATATATTAATATATTTGTATTCCTATTGATTTATTGTATAACACTGATTTTCTTTCATGTTCTCTACTGAAAGCTTGCTAGTGTAAGATTTAATGTTGTTTATGAGTTTTTGAACAAAGTGAGGTTACAGTTGAAATTACCTTTTTTTCAAATAGATATCTGATGGCATCTTGTACTTTACAGCTCTGCTATTAGCAAAATACATTTATTACTAAAATAATTTTGTTGAATACATTTATCATAATTAAATGTTTTCTGTTACCTCCATTAACACTGCTTGCCTTGAACTGTCCTGACCGGATTTTAACTTTCAAAACTTCTATATTATTGGACTATAAATTTAGTTTTTGCAGACATTCCATAACAAAGTTGTTTTTTTAATCCTTACTGACATTCTCTGCATTTAATTGGAGTACATTTATAGTTAATTTAATTATTGAAAGATTGGATTTAAGGTTGTTTTTCTGTTGTTTTCCCTCTTATTTTGTCATTAGCTTTTTTTCTTTTTCCCATGTTTCATGTGTTTTTTTGTATTAATCACAACCTTTTTTCAATTTTTTTTTGTAATCCCTTAACTATATGTTAGCTGTATGATAGTGTTTGCACTAGGGATTAGACTAGGTTGCTTTAAATTATCACGGTATATTTAGGGTTAATATTATTCTACTTCATATAAAATATGAAAAATTTGCAATAGTATGATTTCATTGACCCACTTCTGTCCTTTGTGGTATCATTATCATATATTATATCTGTATACATTATAAATCTTTGAATAGTGTTACAGTTTTGATTTAAAGAGTTGTATGTCCTTTAAAAATATAAGAGGAGAAAAATGAGCAGTCATATTTACTCTCAAATTTTTCATTTTTGTTGTTCATTACTTCCTGAAGACTTGAATTTCATCTTTTGTCATTTCTTTTCAAGCTAAGAACATGATGTAGTATGTTTTTGTAGTGCAGATCTACTGGCAATAAATTCTTCTAGTTTTTATTTAACTGAAATTTTCTTCAGTTTGCCTTCACTTTTGAAGGATACATTAAGTATATATAAAATTATGAGGTAGTAGGTATCTCATGTTATAGCTTTGAAATGAAGTCATTATATGACAGAAAAACAAGAATCTTTCCAATAATTCTTTCTAGTAAAACTTACTAGGATGAATGCATTTAACAAATATGGAAACATTTGTTAGTATTTTTTTTTATGTTTCCTATCTACTCCCTGTCCTTCTATCCTCTCTTGAACCCAATCCAATCAGGATTTAATCCTCATAAATTCATTTTAAAACTCCCTTTTTAATCACTAATTATCTCCACATTATTAAACTACTCATCTTTTTTTTTTTAACATTTATTTATTTTTGAGAGACAGAGAGAGAGACAGAGCACAAGCAGGGGAGGGGCAGAGAGAGAGAGGAAGACACAGAATCCAAAGCAGGCTCCAGACTCTGAGCTGTCAGCACAGAGCCTGATGCAGGACTCGAACCCACGAACTGTGAGATCATGACCTGAGCTGAAGTTGGATACTTAACTGACTGAGCCACCCAGATGACCCAAACTGCTCCTCTTTCTTAACATCTCAGTAGAACTTTCAGTATTTGTTCTTTTTGTTTGTTTTTTACAAATTATATCTTCATATAGATTCTGAAATATTCTGGTATGCTTGTTTGCTCAGTACCTCAGTAACTTCTACTTTTAACCCTCTGTTGGTGGGTCTTCTACTTTCTTTTACTCTTAAATCTCTGTTCCTAGGTCTTCTACCACATCCTCTTCCTAAAGTTGGAGTGACCCAAGATCTAATGTTTGGTCCTCTTTTCTTTCTGTAGCTGTATGTACTAACCCCTTAGGTAATACCAATATTTGTTTTTTCCATAATACTTTTGCTTCCATAGACTTTAGAATACAGTGCAAGAAGCAGAGTAGTTTCTTGTGTTACTTTCCTAGTTCTGTAACAAATTAACAAAACATTGGCTTAGACAACATCCATTTATTATCTTAAAGTCTTATGCAAGTCAGAAGTCTAGGCATCACTTAACAGGGTTCTTTACTCAGGGTCTGACAAGGCTGAAGTCAAGTGTCAACAGTTATGCATTTTCACCTGGAGACTCATATAGGAAATTATCCAGTTCCATTTACATTTAGGTTGTTGGAACAATTCATTTTCTCATGGTTATAGAACTGACAGTGGCTTGTTTCTTCAAGTCCACTGAACCATGTCTTCTTTTAAGATTTTCACTTAAGTCATTAGCCATCAAGGATTATCTCATTTTTGACTCAGGCTCAATAGACTTGAAATCTGAATCATATCTGCAAAATCCCTTCACTTTTGTTGCATTCCATTGTCCAGAATAGCCACATATTCCACCCACGCTCAAGTTGGGGTGGGTTGTACATGCCATAACACCAGATAGAGAGAGAGAATTCTGCCTACCATGTTGCTCAATAAATATTTGTTTGAGTTAGTGAATAAAGATGGAAAAAGGTAGAGATATTATAATGAGCCTGTTTACCATACTATTGATCCTCAGGTTTATATTGTATTCTTAGCAAGGTTTTTCAAAGATAAAGTAGAAACTAACAAGATTAGATTCATGGTCTAGAAAATTACTTTGATAGTATTTGTATAGTTGATGGTAACAGATCTACATATTTTAACTTAATGTTGTCCAGCTGGTAATGAGGAACAAAACAAAGTAAAAGTTAAAGGATAAGGAAAGTGTAAGACAGATACAGACAATATTTAGTAACCAATTAGATGTGGAGATAATGAGTCTTCAGGGAGATTCTCAGTATGCTAACACTAACAATTGAAAGAATGTTGATATTTTGTCATTATATTAAGCAAAGTTCAGTATTAGGGGGCAGGATCCTGAAGTTCCTCTGTGATCTTACACAACAATTTTTCTAAAACCTGTCATAGCATTATAAACCAATTTGTTTAGCATATAGTATTGGGACAACACAATCATATTTATTCTTACTTTCTGACATTTGTTAGTATAAATACTTTGATAGTCACACATTTTGTTGCACATATTAATAGTTAATTTCTTTTTAAAAAATTGTAAATATTTATTTATTTATTTATTTATTTATTTATTTATTTGAGAGAGAGATACAGTGTGAGTGGAGGAGGGGCAGAGAGAGAGGGAGACAAAGAATCCCAAGCAGGCTCCAGGCTCTGAGCTGTCAGCACAGAGCCTGATGCGGGGCTCAAAGTCAGAAACCAGATCATGACCTGAGCCACCCAGGCACCCCAATAGTTAATTTCTTTTGATGTTGAATAGTATGCTGTTGTATGAATTCTCTACGATTAATCTTTCACCTTTTTATGGGTTTGTATTTTCATTTTTCGTTGATAAACAAGACTGCAATGAGTTTTACGTTATGCCTACAATGTTTTATGTTTTCAATTTACCTGATTTGAATTGCACTACTAGGATTTACCCAAAGAATACAATAAAAAATTCTGTGTGTGTGTGTGTGTGTGTGTGTGTGTGTTGTATATATATATATATATATATATATATATATATATATATGACATCAGGGTGCATGTATCCCTTCAATTAGTGTTTTTGTATTTGTTGTGTAAATACCTAGCAGTGAAATTGCTGGATCGCAGGGCAGTTCTATTTTTAACTTTTTGAGGAACCTCCGTACTGTTTTCCAGAGTGGCTGTACCAGTTTGCATTCTCACCAACAGTGCATAACTGTTCTTTATCTCCACAAACTTGCCAACACCTGTTGTTTCTTGTTTTGTTTATTTTAGTCATTCTGACAGGTGTGAAGTGATATCTCACTGAAATTTTGATTTGAATTTTCCTGATGATAAGTGTTGAAGAGCATCTTTTTATGTAGTCATCCATCTTGTAGTCATCCATAGTCTTCTTTGGAGAAATGTCTATTCATGTCTTCTGCCCATTTTTTAATTGGATTATTTAGGGTCTTTTTTGGTGTCGGGGTTTAAAAGTTCTTTTATATTTTGGATACTAAAGCTTTATCAGAGATATCATTTGCAAATATCTTCTCCCATTCAGTAGGTTGCTTTTCTGTTTTGTTTATTGCTTTTCTTTTTACTGTACAGAAGCTTTTTCTTTTGATGTAGTCTTAATAGTTTATTTTTGTTTTTGTTTCTCTTGCCTCAGGAGACATAGCTAGAAAAAGTCGCTATGGTTGATGTCAAAGAACACTGCTTGTGTTCTTTTGTAGGATTTTTATAGTTTCAGGTCACACATTTAGGTCTTTAACCCATTATAAATTTATTTTTGTGTTTACTGTAAGAAAGTAGTGAGGTTTCATTCTTTTGCATGTAGCTGCCCAGTTTTCCCTGCACCATTTGTTGAAGAGACTTTTTCCCGCTTGATATTCTTTCCTCCTTTTTTCTGAAGATTAATTTACCATATAATTGTGAGTTTATTTCTGGGTTTTCTGTTCTGTTCCATTGATCTATGTGTCTGTTTCTGTGTCAGTACCATACTGTTTTGATCACTACAGCTTTGTAATATAAGTTGAAGTCTGGAATTGTGATTTCTTCAGTTTTGCTTTTCTTTTTCAAGATTGCTTTGGCTGCTCAGGGTCTTTTGTGATTCCATAAAATTTTACGATTGTTTGTTCTAGTTCTGTGAAAAATTCTGGTGGTATTTTCATAGTGATTGCACTAAATGTATAGATTGCTTTATAGTATAGACGTTTTAACAATATTTCTTCTTCCAATCCATGAGCATGAAATGTTTTTCCATTTCTTTGTGTCATCTTCAGTTTCTTTCAATGTTGTTTTATAACTTTCAGGTAACAGCTCTTTTTTTTGGTTAAGTTTATCCCTAGGTATCTTATTTGTTTGGGGTGCAATTGTAAATGGGATTGTTTTCTTCATTTATTTCTGCTGCTTTATTATTGGTGTATAGAATGCAATAGAAATAAAAAAGAAATGTAACAGATTCTTGTGCATTGAAACTGTATCCTCAGACTTTACTGAGTTTCTGTATGAGCTCTAGCAGTTTTTTGGTGGAGTCATTTGGGTTTACTACATAGTGTATCATGTTGTCTGCAAATAGTAAAAGTTTGACTTTGCTTATTTGGATGCCTTTTATTTATTTTTGTTATCTGATTGCTGAGGCTAGTACTAAGTTGAATAAAAGAATTCAATTGAGAATTCTTGTATCTATGTTCATCAGAGATATTGGCCTGTAGTTCTGTTTTTCAGTGGTTTTTACCTGGTTTTGGTATCAAAGTAATGATGACCTCATAGAATGAATTTATAAGTTTTCCTTCCTTTTAAATTTTTGGAATAGTTTGAAAAGATATTAGCTCTTTTTTAGATGTTTGGTGGAATTTGCCTGTGAAGCCATCTGGTCCTGGACTTTTGTTTGTTGGGAGTTTTTTAGTTACTGATTCAATTTTTTTCTGGTTATTGGTTTGTTCAAGCTGTCTATTTCTCTCTGTTTCAGTTTTGGTAGTTCATATGTTTCTAGGAATTTATCCAATTTATCTAGGTTGTTCAGTTGTTGGCATATAGTTTTTTATAACATTCTTTTATGATTATTTTAGTTCTCTGGTGTTGGTTGTTATTTCTCCTCTCCCTTTTGTGATTTTATTTATTTGAGCTCTTTCTCTTTTTTTCTTGATAAGTCTGGCTAGAACTTTATCAATTTTATTGATTTTTTTTCCATGAATCAACTCCTGGTTTTATTGATCTGTTCGGTTTGTTTCTGTATCATTTATTTCTGCTGTAAAAGTCTTTACTATTTCCTTCCTTCTGCTTTGTCTTAGGTTTTGTTTGTTGTTCTTTTTCCAGTTCCTTTAGGTGCAATGTTAGGTTATTTGAGATTTGTCTTGTTTCTTGAAATAGACCTGTATTGCTATAAACTTCCCTCTTACAACAGCTATTGCTGCATCCCAAAAGTTTTGGGCTGTTGGGTTTTCCTCTTCATTTGTTTCCATGTACTTTTATATTTCTTCTTTTATTTTCTGGTTGACCCATTCATTGTTTAGTAGCATGTTATTTAACCTCTATTTATTTGTGGTCTTTCCAGATTTTTTTCTTATGGTTGACTTCTAGTTTCATAACATTGTGGACAGAAAAGATGTACAGTATGACTTCGATTTCTTGAATTTGTGGAGGCTGGTTTTGTTGTCTAATACATGATCTATTCTGGAGAATGCTTGTGTGCACTTGAAAAGAATATGTATTCTGTTGTTTTAGGATGGAATGTTCTGAATATATCTTTTAAATCTATCTGTTCCAGTGTGTCATTCAAAGCCATTATTTCCTTGTTTATTTTCTGCTTAGATGATCTGTCCTTTTTTTTTTTTTTTTTTTTTTTTTATCGATTCTGTCACCCTATGTCTTTTGGCTGGAGAGTTCAGTCCACTTAATTCAAGTTAATTATTGTATCTCTCTACTTATTGATCAATAAATTGATCATTCTATCTCCCTTTACTTCTCTGTGTATTCTAGTTATCCATTCTCCCTAGACATCCAGCTCCATCTCTACATTTCAGAAAGACCACTAAGCTCTGCCTGGCTTCCCCTCTGGCAAATGGCCAGGAAACCCTCTTCAAAGAGTAATCTTGTACAATAATAGTATTCATTAATTTCTTTATTTTTGTTCCACATAAATCACTGGCTTTTGTTGCCTGATGAGAACTGTTTCATAAATATTTATCAGAGTTTTGTTTGTTTGTTTGTTTGTAGGAGAGTAAATCTGATACTCATAAATGGAAATTCTCATATGATACCTTTAGCCAATTACCTGTATTCAATTTTCAGATGTTATTTATATTTTTATTCTATGATATAGTATGCATGAGAATTCCAAAACTAATCGACTTTTTTGAATTTTGATTTTTTCCACTACTTGTCTCCCTCACATACAGTCAAAAATTAGGCACTGTGCTAAGCACTCAAACCCCCATTCTAGAAACACCATCAACTATATTGGTATTTGATGAGTATACTCACCCACAACCATAATCTCTGCACTATAATAAATGAGATACCAGTGACTATATTCATCATACCATTTATTAAATTCTACATCTTCCCTTGCACATCCTGATAACAACTGTTGTAAAGGTACAATGAAAAAGGATGATTTCGTGTGCTGTCAATAGGTGCCAGCTAGTACTGGAATGGGTTTGAATAGCAGCAGTTCAATGAACTACTTCACCAAACACTGAACAACATATTAAGGTGTCATCCTTGCATTTGAGAATAAAGGGGAAAATGAATTTTCTGTGCTTTCAAACTAACTATCTCTTTGCTCTGAGATGCAGAATCATGGTGATCATGTGGTTGCACCTATCATTTAGCTAATAGTAGAGAACTTCAAACCCAGAGCAGGAGAGGAGTTGATAGCAGGTGAGGAGTGGAAATATAGATAGTAATAGGTGTTTTGTTTTTTTTTTAACTGTATATCTCCATCCAGGCTACCTCATTGCTAGCAGATGCAAAAGAATTTGGAGTCAAACTAGAATTTTTGAAAAATATATTTTATGCAAATATAACTCCAGGAGTAACCATTAAAAAGTCCTGGGTAAAGTAAGGTACAAGTTAGGGATAATACACTAGCAGGAGCCATCAGGAAATGAATTCATCAGGAAATGAATTATTTTATTGCCAATCCTGTCTACTTCCTGTCGATACTCATATCATTATGAGGTAGTAGATTGAGTTTTTCTGCATTCTAATATTTCTAGTTGAGCAACATGTGAATGTGTTTCACAAATTCAGGACCTCAGAAATAAGTTTTTTATGATCAAATAATATGAATCATTATAAACATTATTTTAAAACATTTGTGACGACTAAAGATATTGATTCATTTTAAGCCATCAATAACTTTATTGGAAGAAATATAGAAAATATTCTACTTTTTAAGAACAGCATGCCATGTCTGCTTCTGGACACAAATTAGTTTAGTCACTTTGCTTGGACTGATGAATAGTATAACTTACACAATTACAAAACTTAAATGTAGTTTTTGATAACAGAGAAGACTAGTGGTACATGCAAGAAACCTACTGCAGCACTCAAATAGAGTTTACATTACTATGTTATTGCATACCTACTGCTATTATTCTATTGGTGTCATTTTATAAAATGTCACTTCTAGAATTTTGCATTTGCCTAGTTGGTAAAGATGAGTTATGTGCTTCATCCTCTACTTGCTTCACTACTCCATGTACTCCTGATTCCACTCATCTGGGCTCAAAACTGGTATATTTCTTTAAGTGTTTTTTTTCAATATTTTATTTTCTCCTTGATCATCTTGTTTCAGATACTATTCTCTCTAACCTCTACCCACTCTAATTCACTAAGGAACTCATTAAATCTCAGCCACACAATTTGAGCTCTGATTATTTTCATGATCCTATTTCTTGGGTTTTCTAGTTGTGGCTATACACAAGGGATGCCATATTAAACACTATGGTCTCATGACTGGTCTTTTACCACTTTGTCTTCTTAGATACTTATTTTTTAATGTGCTTTGTGGTCTCCTTTGCTCTCAGTCCTCAGCAATCTCCCTGACTTTCATCATGAACAGATTATTAAATTTGTATTGTGGATTTCTTCAGGAAATTAACAGTTTTCAGGGTGACAGCTTTAATCAGTGGGCAGCAGGGAGATAAAACACTTGCATTTTATTCACAAGATGCTGATATTTGAAAACTTGGTGTCATATTTTGGAGAAATCCACCATTTGTAGCCTCAGTTTATTCATCTAGAAAATGAATACTCTGGAGTCATTTAACAATGGTCTTGGGGTAAATTGTGTTACTTGAGGAGATATATTCAAAGTCTAATCCCCAATAACTCAGAAAGTGACCTTATTTATAAACAAAGTCATTACAGATGGAGCTAATTAACATGAGGTCATACTGGAGTAAGATGGGTTCCTGATCCAATATGATATGAGTCCTAATAAGAAGAGGACAACATCATGTGAAGACAGAAGCACACAAGGAGAATGCCACGTGACAATGGAAGGAGGGATGCAAGTGTCAGCTGCAAGCCCAGGATCACCAAGAATTGCCAGAAACCACACAGAATCTAGGACGGGGCAAGGAGGATTCTCCCTTGCAAGTGTCAGAGGGTGCATGACCATGCTAACACCATGATTTCACACGTCTTGCCTCCAGAATGGTAAGGCGATAACTTTCTAGTGTTTTGCACCACCCAGTTTGTGCTAATTTTGTTAGAGTATCCCTGGGAAACTGACAACAAAATACCTTGCAGTGGTATCATCATAATTAAGTCATATGTGATAGAAGCCTAGTGCAGAGTCTCATAGAAGTACTATATAAATATTAGATGTCATCACCATTATTCTTAGTATTTGCCCTTAGAAATATCAAACTCCTTTTCCTCCCATCACTCTTTTCTATTTCAGCTGTGAAAACTAATGTTTGTTTGTTTGTTTGTTTGTTTGTTTTTTCATGAGTGTGGTGCAAGGAACAAAAGAGCCATATTCAATATGCAAAAGTTTGTGTCACATTTAAACTATTCCTATCCAATCAGAAAAATCACAAAATATTCAAATACTTCCTGCCAAAATATGAGTGGGTTGCAACTATATTTCATATAAATATGTATTAAGAATTTCTAATTTGCCTTACCAAAAAATCATATTTTGGATTCCATCTTAGGGTATGTTGTAGAGAAATACCGGTGGAAGGTGGAAGGCATAGACTTTTTTTCGAATAAAATTCCTTGGCACTGCTAAGGGATTTGCTGGTCTGTTTGTTTCCATAATAGCTGTCGTACTCCACTGCTTCTGTCTTTGCCCAGACGTTCCCTCAGATGATCCTCTGCTCCAGTGGCCGATACTGGAGCCCAGCAGATGGAGAAAAAAAGTGCCAGAGGAGAGTCTGTGACGAAATCTAGAGATCAGAGACATATGATTAGCAAGCTGTGGTTTTGACAATGAAAGCTTAATATAACTGTTTTCAATAAATGTAAAATTTTCAAATCATTGTGAGAAAGAATAGATATTTTCACTTCTAAGGGTGTATCTATAATAGCAGCCATGGAAATAGTTAAGATAAAAGGAATAATTTGAAAATGTCACTTAATTCATGTCAGGATAAAATGAAACAATTCTCCTAGGGCTAAAATTACTCCCCAGGAGTGAGTTAAGCACACAGGGATGCTGCATTAACTCCATGATGCTAATGTGCCATCCCAAATCATCAGAATCCCTCCCCCTTCAGTAGGAAATCATGCCCTAGGAGAATTTGACTGATTATACTTAGATATATTCATTACAATATATAGAGAAAAAATGATCCCAGAAGCTTAATTTCTCGTGATACGTACAAGAATTTCTCATGATATGTACAAATGTCGATTTTGTCTTTCACAATATTCTTATTGTTTATGACTTTACAATGACAAAATAGCCATTCATCAGAAATCAAATAAATGTGGCAAAGAAGTACATTGTTTGGAACTTTTATTTGGTTATTCATACAAATATAATTTGAGGGAATAATAAGTTTATGGTTATAATCAAATGTGGTCTGATGAATGTATCCCGTATTATTGTTAATACTTGTATGTTCTCATTAGAGGTAAAACTAACACAATAAAAACAATGGCAATACAACTAAAAATGGTTGGTAGGTTGGCATATATTTGAATGCTTTTGATTATTTATTTGTATACATTATACATAGTTCACTTGGGGTGCCTAGGTGGCTGAGTCAGTTAAGGGTCGTAGTTCAGTTCAGGTCATGATCTCACAGTTTGTGAGTTCGAGCCCCATGTAGGGCTCTGTGCTGACAGCTCAGATCCTGGAACCTGCTTCAGATTCTGTGTCTCCCTTTCTCTCTGCCCCTCTTTTGCTCAAAATTCCATTTTTCTATGTCTTTTTTTAAATATTTATTTAGTTTTTGAGAGACAGAGACAGAGCGTGAGTGGGAGAAGGGCAGAGAGAGAGGGAGTCACAGAATCCGAAGCCGACTTCAGGGTCTGAGCTGTCAGCACAGAGCCTGATGTGGGGCTTGAACTCACAAACATGAGATCATGACCTGGAGCCAAACTGAGCCACTGAGGTGCCCCAAACCTCAGTATTGTTTTTTTAAAATAAAATGTGTGCTATATACAAGATTATCCCTCAGTTCATAGCTGTGTATCTAATAACATTGAACAACTATTCATAATATAGAATAGAGACATTATAGTCATTATATAAATTTAACATAGTATCTTTAACAACACACTTAGCTAGAAATAAATAATCTTCAATTATTGTTAGCTAGGATATATATTTGCACTAGCACAAAAATGATATAGGAAAATGCATTCTTTTTTTACTTGATCGCATTTTCACACACACACACACACACACACACACACATATATATATATGCATAACTTGTACCATCGTCATCATCATCATCCTCCTCCTCCTCCTCATCATCATTTACTACCATTATTATTCTAATCTCCATTTTGGTATTAAAGTTCAGAATTTTGTTTATAAATTCTACAAACACAAAGCAGTGTACTGGAGGTGACCCATAACAGTTCATGACAGTTGGATTATATTTCCAGCATTTTGTGAATTGTTGGAATCTACAACCACAGCTGGAAGTCTGTCATACTGGCATTATTTACATCACAGAAATAGACAAAGCCTACAAATCAGAGATTTTTTCCCTCCTATTAGGAGAGTTAGGTTTTCAATATTGACCAACAAATCTCCACAGACATATATATAAAATAAA
Organism: Lynx canadensis; assembly: GCF_007474595.2. Classification (NCBI taxonomy): domain Eukaryota; kingdom Metazoa; phylum Chordata; class Mammalia; order Carnivora; family Felidae; genus Lynx; species Lynx canadensis. The sequence goes on from NC_044311.2 coordinate 114,617,723, forward strand.
TCTTTATACACTAGTAGGAAGAAAGGCTCTCCAAAAATGTAACTATACTCTAATTCCTGGGACCTGTGAATATTTTACATTAAATGACAGGTGCTTTGCGAATGTAATTAAGGTTATAGACCTTAAAATAGGGACTTTATCTTGAATTGTAAGGTAGGCACAATTTAATCCTATGCAGGCTTGGGGCATAAGAGATAAAACAGGAGAGTTTCATAGAGATTTGGAGGGTGCAAAGGACTTGACTCACTGTTGATGAGCCTGAAGATGAAAAGAGGCCTAAACTAGACAAAATGGGAGAATTGTAGAAGGTGATTGTAATCCCTTGCTAAGGGAAAACATTCATTCAACTGAGAGGAATTTGTTAAATTAATAATTTGGCATTTTCAAGAATTTTAAATATATTTTTTAAATGTTTATTTATTCATTTGGAAAGAAAAAGCACAAGCGGGGGAAGGGCAGAGGGAGACAGAGTCTCAAACAGGCTCTGGGCTGTCAGCACATAGCCGGATGTAGGGCTCAATCCCACAAACCATGAGATCATGACCTGAGATGAAATCAAGAGTTAGACGCTTAACTGACTGAGCCACCCAGGTGTCCCTGGCATTTTCAAGACTTTTAAAAATAACTTTATGTATATATATTATAAATTGTATATGTTTATAATGTGTATATATATTTACAAACTATTTATATAATTTATATGTGCATGTGTATATATATGATTTAATGATTTCTTATGTATCATAAAAATATAGTTCATTGTGTATGATTATAGACATTTTATTTAAAATATTTGCAATTTTCAATTAACAAATTTGTTGTTTTTAATTTCCGTATTATTTTGGAAAATACTCCTTAAATTACGAAGAACATGTCAGTACAACCCACAAATATTGAGAAAGTAAAATTGTATCTTTTTTAGAATTGTGTAACATGTTTAATGATTATTTACCCATTAAATGGAATTATTATGGATATAAATGCCATAATTTGTATCATCTCTAAGTCTTGAGTTTTGCATCTGCTTCTAATATACCATTAGTTTCAGATTGATAATAACATATTACAGTTAGAATGGACTGTATTTTAACTTATTTGAATGAATTTCAAATCTTATTTTGAAACATCTCATGGGTTGTTAAAGCCATGCTTTAAGCATGTTCATAAGCAGCAGTCCCCCCAGTCCTCCTGTTTCGTGACAAGACCAAAGAACCTGGATGATGCTAATCTAGAAGGACATTCACAGCTCATGAAAGAATCATCACTGCTAATCAAATCAGAGAGAAAACCCACCACTCTGTACCACTGGAGACATTCCATGTACTGAATATTTCATAAGAAGGGGGCTCTAGCTGAAGCGGAAATTCTCAACAGCTTCAGGTTGCGTGCAAATATTTACTTAAACATTCTAGCACAGTCCAATTGGTGTTCAGCAACAACACCAGTGAGCCTGGAGTGATCCTTATAAATTATGGTAATTACATATGACATGATTCTTGCTAGGTCACAGCAGCTTGCCTTGGTCCCTCTTGCTTTGCCAGCAATTCCCATACTTGCATGATTAAGTGGGCAGGGTGCCATAGGAAATCGAATGCAAACACAATGACAAATGTCTGTTTTGACTGCTTAAATTTAAACTCGATTGTTGATTTGCAAAAACAGCAAAACCCAATCAAGGACTGATATGAAGCCACTGAGTCAGGAGAATTGGTGTGGGGGTAGAACTTTGAAAGCCTTGGAAAAGACTCTGCCAGGTTGTCAAAATTTGCAACATCAACTCTTCCTTACAGTGATACAATACCCTGCTACATTTTTTTTCTGCACACTTAAAGAACATCTTTGCCTCTAACTGCATATAGAAAAAAATGTTCAGAGATTCAAAACAATAAAAACAATGATTTTTATTGTTTTAATGATTAGTTTTCCAATGTCCTGACGAGTGCTTTGAATTTTTGAATTTAATTAAGGGTTAAACTATGAAGAATTAACTAGAAATGAAGCATAGTAACTGAAAACAGTTGTAAGTTTGATAAGAAATTCATTTGTGTGAATGTTGACTTACCAGTCCGTACTTGATGGTTAAATATGGACAGTGAACATTATTTTTTGATACCTTCTCGAATTGTATTTCTTTCCTTTTGAGTTTACCATTGTGCTTTCCCTCTATTCTAGAGATCCCAAATAAAATTTGTTAGTTCTTTGACTATACAAGTCAATCTGGGTTTCCTTTTAACATTTGCATATATCCTAGTGTCTTGTAATTTAAATGTTCTTATTTGAAATACAGTCTAAAAATGGGCTTTCAAATTTTAGTGAAAAGGACTGGTAAGTTATCAGTGCAGAGAGAGGAAAATAATGTAGTGATTAGTTTACTGCCTTAATAAGTAAGGCAAATAAAGTGTTTGATATGTGAGAAACAGTAAAAAAAGCAAAAAAAATTCTTTAACTTTGATACATATAAAACCCCCCAAATACACAAATGGAGATATTAATGGGTAGTTCTCATTGATGGACCCAATTTATTAATGTAGAAATGGAAATCAGACAAATGAAAACACTGGAAATCACCTAGAGGTAACATGAAAGTCAAACTATAAAATTTAAGGATTATGCAATTAATAAGGTAAGAATAGAGAAAATTATGCTAAGCGAAATAAGTAAGTCAGAGAAAGACAAATAGCATATGATTTCTTCCTAGGTGGAATTTAAGAAACAAAACAAATGAGCAAAGGGGAAAAAAAAAGAGAGAGGCAAACCAAGAAAAAGACTCTTAACTATAGAGAACTGATGGTTACCAGAGGGGAGCTGGGGGGGGGGGGGGTGGAGGGCACTCCATGTGATGAGCACCTGGTGTGTATGGAAGGGTTGAATTACTATATTATACATCAGAAACTAAGATAACACTGTATGTTAACTGGAATTTAAATAAAAACCTAAAAATAATAGATTTCTATGTTAAAACAATTTTCTTTAGGTGTAGATGAGAAATCTAATATTGCGGTGGCTTGTTTCTGCTCTTGAATATCAGATGTGACTGGACACGGTGTGCCGTGTGAAAGTGTACATGGCAACTAAACAAAATATTCTCTTGTGGCCGTGACAAGTATTATGCAGCAGACCAAGGCTCCCAATGAGAGCAACTACGCATGATGTATAAATTAATTTAAAATGTTGTCTACTGAATGCCTCAGAGAGCTTTCAAGGCAGCAGGAATTGAAGACTAATGATCTAGTAGATAAAGAAAACTCAGGATTGCATCATCTCTGTTGAATTCAGGAGGCAAAATTTGATGTTCGAATTTACTGACCAGCCATAGACCTCTTCATGGGTGCTAGTACCCCTCTGCTGTGTGTTGTACTCAAGACCGGAGAATGTTATGGGTAAATTCTAGAGAAATGGTTAGGTCATAAACAGATCTTATGTGTTTAATTTACTCTAGCATTCGAATATGTCAAAGCTGTGGGTTAGCAAAGGGGAGCTAACCTCTTCAAACAGGGAAACAAGGGATGCTTCTAGTAGCAAAGTTGAGAGTTTCAGCGTCTCCAGCTTCAGCTGATTAAGCCTCTATAACCTCCACCCCAATTTTTAGTGTCTCACTTTTCCCAAAGTTGTAACTTTTAAAACAATGGACCCTGTGAGATTAAAAATCAAATTTGCTTTGTAAGTCGTCCACCAACATGAATAGACTGTGGACTCAGTTTTAAGAAATCATATCCTGGGGCGCCTGGGTGGCTCAGTCGGTTAAGCGTGCGGCTTCAGCTCAGGTCATGATCTCAAGGTCCGTGTCCGTGAGTTCTAGCCCCACCACGGGATCCGTGCTGACAGATCAGAGCCTGAAGCCTGCTTGGGATTCTGTGTCTCTCTCTCTCTCGGCCCCTCCCCTGCTCACACTCTGTCTGTCTCTCTCTGTCTCTCTCAAAAATACACATTAAAAAAAAAAAAAAAAAAAGAAAGAAATCATATCCTTAAGCTACAGGAGATAAAGGATTTGCTGTTGTATTTTTCTTGTTTTATATCATGTTTGTAAATGGTCAGTTATAGAAGCTTTTAAGTTTCTAATGCAAATCTTGAACTTGTAATTCAAAGCAATGTACTCCTTTTCTTTGCCTAGATTCTCCAGCACACTTAGATAGAAGTCACCAAACAACTCCATTATACTCACTGCTTTTACTAAATTATTTTATGGCAGAAAATATTTGGTCACCCAATGCCTTGCTTTCTGTGTGCATTTGATAACAGGGTATTAAAGGTGATAATTTGAGTAACTTCTTTGCCACCATATTCTGCAGATTACCAATGTCCCTTTTCCATTTAAAAAGTGGTTATTAATGTCTTTAAAAGCAAATCAAATATCTAATTTCACATAGCTCAGTCTTAAATTTCTTTTTATCTGAAATAACTTCTAGTACCAATTTTTTAAAATTGTTTTTAATGTTTTATTTTTGAGACAGAGAGACACAAAGTGTGAGTGGAGGAGGAGCAGAGAGAGAGAGACACAGAATCCAAAGCAGGCTCCAGGCTCTGAGCTGTCAGCACAGAGCCCGACTCGGGGCTCGAACTCACAAACCATGAGACCATGACCTGAGCCAAAGTTGGACGCTTACCTGACTGAGCCATCCAGGAGCCCCACTTCTAGTACCAATTTTAAAATCTTTCTTGCTCTAGCTATTTTTTATTTTAATACTCTCTGCCCTCCACTCTTTCTACACAATATCCTTGGGACACACACTGCCACTTATATACTAATGATTCTCACTCCATCACTAAACTTGTTTTGTAATTCTAAGAAAATGTATCTAAATACTTATAATATTCATTGTATGTAGCTGTCTCATAGGCACTACTAATCAATATTCACAACCTTAAATTCCTCACCTCGTCCTGAAAAATTGCTATTTTCTTGATGTTACAAATCTTAGCAAATGCTATTATTATTCCTTCATTTATGAAGGTCTGAAATCTTCATTATCTTTGACTTTCCTTACATACCAACCCATATCCAATCACTGAGTCTTACCTAGTCTACCTTCTAAATAAATTTTTAATTTTATTATCCCTCCCATTGCCATAGACTCTAACTAGGGCATATAATAATCATCATACTCTTGAATCACTGAGAGTCATAGTTTTATGGTTTTGATACGATGAATTATTAAGCATCATAGTTGTTTCTTATTGTCCTGTGATTATTTCCTATATGTCCTATTATGTCCTATATGAAGAGAGAATGGTAGTTGTCTAGCATAAATCTTATTGCTTTACCTAAAATAAATAGTTTCTAACGATGCTGATAGTAAAACTGGAATGCTTTATGTTACTTCACAAGACACTTTATGACATAGACCAACTCACAAGTGTCATCTTTGCAGCTAGCCTTTATTTTTTTGTGATCTGGCTATAAATATAGAGTAAGTAATATTTTCAGGCAATAATAGTGCTTTATTTGCCCAGTTAATTTTCTTACTAATTGTCCTTTCTCCACCCGTCATGCAGCAGTGAACTGTCTCCTCTGCCACTAGCCTCAAGTTGAGAGATGATATATAACAACAAAGACAAATTCTTCATGTTGAGTTTCAAATAGTTTCTTGAATCTTGTAATAGAGATAGCATTGTTAGAAATATGGGACCTCAAGTATAAGATCAAGTTTTATGTTTTAAATCTTTTTTTTGTGGTGGTGGTGGTGGTGGTGAGATATGTGTGTATGTGTGAAACAGATTTAAAAAACTATGCATATGTGATATGATTTCATAGCTTGATATCAAGTTAAGCTACTATAACCAAAGTTTAGATGATTGGATTCAATATCTACTATGATGAAAGCTTCTCTCCATATGTTCTGGAGATGGTCTTATTCAGTATTTATATTAATTATTTGTACAAAGACATCAGCTATATGGCAATAGGATACACAGATGGCACCAAACAGATGTATCTGGGATAGGTACAAACACTTTATATGACAACACAAGAAAAAAACATAAAACAAAAATAAAGCAACCGAAACCTATTCTCAAACACAAGGACACATTAACTCAAATAGTAAGATTATATTCCACAGAAATAAAAATAAACTCCAGTACTTTGTTTTATTAATACACTGAATATATTAAGAATGATAGTTAATGACACCGAAACAATCCTTGTGCCAGTTAGTTGGTTAATGATCCTTTGGGATTTAGCTATATTGTACACCTGTTTTTAATTATCTGCCTTAATTTTGCAGGAAATACCACCAGGGCTGACTTTGGTCTCGCATCATCATCTAAAAACAGAACCGAGCAGCCCTGTAACCCCTGTGCTATTAATCTGCTTGTAAGGGCTCCACTACTCATCCAGGTCTATTTCTAATTAGATGGAGGACTACTCTTAATTGGTCTTTCTACCTCAAGGCTGTTACATCAGAATCTGAGTCTTGTTATTCATTGGATTATTTCCCTCATTGCCCATGTAGATTAACAGAAGACACAGGGCCAGATATTTCACACTTCTTTGGGGAAAAATCAAAGCAAATTTTCTTTGGGTCCTGTTAACCAATGTAACTTATCCCTGATTCACACTGATGGAAAGCATACATAAACCTAATCATAATTTTAAGCCAACATATACTGAGTTATGTTAGAGATTTTCTTTAAAAATTCCATACCTCTTTGTTTGTGTATGCTTCTCATGTTAGGTAAAAGGGTTACAAGAACAGAAAGAGCTTCCACATACAGTGTGTGTTTTAACAGTACGGTTTTAGAAACTAGCGGTTAGACCTGCAACTGATGGTGCTCCTCTACCCCCATTTTATTCAATTTTCTGACCAGTACGACCCATCATTTTCTCAGACTATCAAGAAAGATATAAAATGAAGAGTACTTTCTCTTCCTTAGCTGCATTCTTTTCAGAGCCAAGGGGATTTACAATAGAAACAAGCCTCTCCCATTGGGAAGCTATTTACAAATAGCACTGACATTGTGCCGTAGGAAAACAGAATAGCTGTTTGTAACATTCCTGAGGCAGGCAGTTTGTTATTATCAACCAGTTACCAAGGACAATTTTATGATCTAAGAGTTTATGCTACACATATACACACTCATGCACATGTATCACAGATTTTATACTCTCCCGTGTAGAGATTTACAATAAGATCATAAAGTCACATTTCATTCACTTTGTAAGAAAAATAGCATACACTTTGGGACTAGACTATTAGACTATTTATTATTTTTTTTCTTTTTTCAAAAAGTTTTATTGAGCTATCATTAATACTTAAATCTTAATATTTTTGCCAAAACATCAAAAATGTGAAATATATACCAATCCAATATAAAAACTAACTTTTTGTAGGTTTTCCAATTGTCTTTTCTATGGCTGGAAACAAAATAGAAAGTCTGAGAAATATAATACATCAACTTGCTCCCAATTATTCTAAGAATTTTTTGCTAGGAATTGAGTACCCATAAAATTATGGTCTTAAAAAGTATTTGTTCCATTCAGAACGCTTGCAACCCTTACACTTCTTCCAGGAATTACTGACACTCAATAACTGTTGCTTATTAGCCAATATATGCAAAGTTTTATTAATCCCAAAGACCTATCACCTACAGGTCAGTATAAAGCAATTGAGAAAATTACCTCTGCTTTCACTTGCAAGAGATCTACTGCCATGTTCTAGAAGTTGTAAGACCTGTATGGGGATATGGCAGCTAATTGTTTTATGAAGAATGAACTTATGGTAGAATTACGTAATGAATCATATGCAATAACATGATTATGCAATGAATCACAATCCACCTGTCGTTTACTTGCACTCATTTGTAGTAGTCACATGCATTTTTAAAGCCCATTCTAAACTTCCATGTCTTTGAAAATTGTTATGATCCTTTAATTTTTTATTTTCTTGAGACTAAACCAAGCTTCTTCAAGCAGTCCTCACTTTATCAGATTTCCTTACCTTTGCAAGTTGTAGCCCAACTTCTCTGCATGGCTTGCTATTTTTTAATGCTGTGCTCAAAATTTGCTTTGTGGACTTCAGGATAAGTCTCCAAGTGTTGCTGACAACCAAACAACACAATGGATTCATTAGCTACTCTCTTCTTCAGTTTCTGCTTCCATTAATTTCGGTCCAATCAGGGAGGGAATCACTGCTGAAGTGCTTATAATATTCTGACCTGTGAACTTAAGATGATCTTGATATGAACTACTATTAATTTAGATTTTTTACTTGCCTTGCAGCTGATTTTTTACTAAATTGAATACTTCATATTTATCACAATTATTCTTCATTCTGCTTATCCAGGCTGTTTACTTTATACGTGCTTATAGTATTTATATATATTTTATATATTTATGAAAAATGATGCAAATATTCACCTGATATTTGACCTCTGAACAGTTCATATTATCTTCAAGTTGGATATACTTTCTATAGTTTTGAGCTAGTGACAGAGATTTTTGATAATGTCAACTCTGAGCTCTATTATTATTATTATTTCAGAGCTCTAGCTGAAATAACATCATGGTCTCTGAACAAAGTTAATGATCAGCTCTGAAAAAACCACACTGTCTTCAACTTTTCAATATCTGCCACCATTTCCCTGGCGCAGTCATGCCTAAAAAAAAAATTACATTTGAATGCCATTGATCCTATATATCTGGGTTCATAATGGCAAACAACAACAACAAGATTTTCATCCATATCTAATCTGTGGAGCAGTAATGATAATGCTCATCTCACATGCATTAATAGTATTTAATGAGTAACTGTTAGTAAAGCATAGAACCCATAGAAAAGTAGTCATTTGATATATAGGATATTATAAGTTTCTTCTCTCCTAAAAAAATTTAAAATACCATAGTCTACATTATTAAAATATGAGCTTAAATTCATACAGTATATCTATGCTAGTCTAATTATATTAGCAACAAGCTAAGTGAAATAATATATATGTGGATATATATATATATATATATATATATATATAGAATTAGCTAAAAGTTGGGGGAAGCAGATGGAATTTATTAATTAAAATGTGGCTATTGTTGGCAAGTTTTATTAAAATAATAGAGATAGTTATTTTTATTATACTATAAGCCATTTTTAAATGGCTTAACTCTTGTAGTCATTTGCTAATATTTTCTTTAACTTATAGAGGATTTCCTTATGCCTCGATGATGCCAATAGGTACTACTCAATCTTTTTTTTAAATTATAATATTGATGTAACTGAAGTCACTATTAAATCATTTCCATGTTACTTTTTCAAATACTAGTGATGATAGGAAGAAGTTTATTCACTAGGTAATTTTAATTAGAATGTATAATTTAAAAATGTATGCACACATACATTCAAGCAATATGTTTTCAAAAAGGACCATTATTTCCAAGAAGTATGATGTACTGGGTACAAATTTTAATGAGAAATCACAAACAAAAATCTGAGATTATTTAAGTTTAACTGGACTTAAAACAGAATAACAAAGAAATAATGCTATTTCCAAAGCTAATAAATATAATTGTAGGATTGCAGCCCATATATCATGTTAATTGTTGTATATAAATCCTAATAATTTTTAAATGCATTGTTTTGATGTTCTTGAAAAAGACTTTAAGAAATAAAAGTTTTGTAGAGAGTTCATAGTTCTTGCTCATAGTCCTCATAATGTTCTTTTAGAAGGTTGTGAAAAAATGTGGATTTACGTAATTTTTCTTTTAAAAAAACAGCTTTACTGAGGTATAATTGATGTATGAAAAACTGCACATGTTTCATGTATACAGTTTGGTAAGTTTGGACATAAGTATTCACCAGTGATACTATTACTATTATCTAGGTAATAAACACATTGATCACCCTTCAAAAAGTTTCCTCGTGGCCCTCTGTTTTTAAGTTTATTTATTTATTTTGAGAGAGAGAGAGAGAGCACAAGCACATGTGAGCGAGCAGAGGAGGGGCAGAGGAAGAGAGAGAGACAGAGAGAGAGAGGGAGAGAGAGACAATCCCAAGCAGGCTCTGCACTATCAATAAGAGGCTCATGGAGCTCTATCTCACTCCTGAGATCAAGAGTGGGATCTTTAACTGACTGAGCCACCCAGGAGACCATCATGTTCCTCTTTTTTCATATGTGGTAAGAATGCCTAACATGGCAACTGCTTAATGAAATTTTAAGTGCACACTATTTTGTTGTTAACTAAAGGCACTATATTGTACAGTGGATCTCTAGAATGTCTTCATCTTGAATAACTGAAACTATTCCAATTGAACATCTCCCTTTTCCCCACCTTCCCTTAGCCCCTTAGCAACCACCATTCTACTCTCTGCATCTAGGAGTTTGTCATTCCACATATAAATGAGATCATACATTTGTCCTTCTGAAACTGGCTTATTTCACTTAACGATATGTTCTCCAGTTTCACCCATGTTGATGCAAGTGGCAGGATTTCCTTCTTTTTTAAGGCTGAATAACATTCCATCGTATGTATATATCACATTTTCCTTGTCTATTCATCTGTCCAGAGAAATTCAAGATGTTTCCATATCTTGGCTATTGTAAATAATACTGCCAATAATATGGAGATGCAGACAACTCTTTGAGATCCTGATTTCAATTCTTTTGAATATGTACCCCAAAGTGGGATTGCTGGATCATTTGGTCATTTTAGTTTTAATTTTTTGAGGAACGTCCATACTATTTTCCATTGTAGCTGTGCTATTCTACATTGCCACCCAATGTACAGGGATTCCAATATCTCTACATCTTCACCAACACTTGTTATCTCTCCCTCTTTTTATAGTAACAGTCCATTATAACAGATTTATACATCATTAAAGGTAGCAAACAGTATAAGAAGTATGAACAGTATAAGCAAAGTATAGATAAAAATAACAGAGCTGACAACTTGCAAATTAGGTGTTTGTTGTCATGGGACTTTATGTTAACTAATGCTGCTGAAAAGTCTGGACAGATAGTCTTGTAAGGGTAAATACAAATATAGAAAGAAGTTCCCCTGTTGAAAATAAGGGAAAAGACTCCTTCCTCCCGGTTTTGGAACATTTGCTTTAGAAAACTTCTAATTGTAAGTTCTTTCTCTGTTTGAAATGTATGTAAATCTTTTTAAAAGCTAAATAAGCCTCTTAACACGCTTATTACCTGGAAATGGCTTTTTCAAGGATCTGGAAACCATGTCTTTGAAATGTAATCATCAAGGATGATAGCTCCACCTCTTAGTTTCTGTGGCATCTAGAAGCCTAACTCCCACAGGCACTTTGCTCTAAGTTGCAAAACCACCTCCTGTTATGAAGATATGAGTAGTTTATTTTTCCTTCAGATAAAGCCAACTAGCTACACAGAGGGACGTCCCAATTGCCAAGGAAACTATGCTGTCAAGCCCTCTTGCTTGAAGGTTGCTTATCATGAGAACATGTATGCTACAAGTTGCATCTGCTTGGTTATATAAAAGAAGGAAATTTTGTTCTACTTTGTAATCTATTTTTAATTTAATTATGTTTTTATATTTATTTTTAAGAGACAGAAAAAGAGAGAGCAAGTCAGGGAGGGGAAGACAGAGAGGGAGAGAGAAATCCTAAGCAAGTTCTACACTGTCAGCACAGAGCCCTATGTGGGGTTTGAATTCATGAACTGTCTGATCATGAACTGAGCTGAAATTAAGAGTGCTGCTTAACCGACTGAGCCACCCAAGCACCCCTACTTTGTAATCTCGGTAACAGACTGCTTTGATGTGCATGGCATCCTGGTTTAATGCTTTTTCAGTAAGAAAACTTTCTTTTGCCTCTGTTTGTGGAGAGGTTTTCTGGAATGGGAAGAGATTTTGTTTTTTTAATTGCATTTCTCCGATAGTCCCCACCTGTAAATACCAATGAAGTTTTAGATGCTAATCTGTAAATTGGATGATCCCTCATTAATGACTTCTTTAAAAAATATTCTTTGGGGCGCCTGGGTGGCGCAGTCGGTTAAGCGTCCGACTTCAGCCAGGTCACGATCTCGCGGTCCGTGAGTTCGAGCCCCGCGTCGGGCTCTGGGCTGATGGCTCAGAGCCTGGAACCTGTTTCCCATTCTGTGTCTCCCTCTCTCTCTGCCCCCTCCCCCATTCATGCTCTGTCTCTCTCTGTCCCAAAAAATAAAAAATAAATAAACATTGAAAAAATTAAAAAAAAAATATTCTTTATCTTATTTTCTTTTCTTCTACAGGAAAATGCATTATAGATCTGAAAGAATTCCATAGTTTTATAATCTTTTACTTTTTTGAAGTGAATAAGGTAATAACATTTATTAATTGCAGAAAATTTAATTTTCTGTCATTTGTAAAAGAGTAGATACATACACCTTACAATTAGATTGTCAATCGTCATGTTGTTAAAACAGTCTTTGCACAATTTAAGAATGTATCTAAAGTGAATACAAAATGCTCAGTATAAAATATTTAAAAATAATCCATACTGTACTACAATTATCCAAAGAAAATCACTAATAACTAATAATAACTCACTAAAGAAAATCACTAATAACTAATAATTTGCTTTTTCCATGTGTTCCATTCTAAGGTTTATTACCGTTTTGCTAATAGAGCTTTAGGTATATTAATAGGCATGATTTTTATATGCATTTTGACTGAAACCCATTGCAAGTTCATGTAGAGTTGGTCAGAAGCAAATTATGGATATTTGCAGGTAATGTTGAATAAGAAGAAAATAAAGTACAAAACTGCTAAAAGTGGGGATTTCCCAGGCAATTTTGAATCTGTTAATTTGCAATTTAAGAATTATTATATACATTAGGATTGCTTGATTTGAGAGCAGCATATTCATTCATTTGAAAAATCACACAACCTTTATATCTTGCCATAGGTGAGTTATTTTAACTCCTTTTAATTTAGATTCTCCTGTATCCTAAAAAAGAATATATTACTTAAAATCTTTAATGTTATAGGTGTACGTTTTTTTTTGGTGTTCTCCATTTTGTAACTTCATGGCTACTGCTATTACAGAAAAAAATCTATTCAAAATATGCCAGAAGAGTGCAAATTTAGTGGAAAAAAAAAGAGGCAGAAAATAAAATTTACCCTTGAGTTTTTTTTCAGGGGAATTCATGTTTTCCATTTATCTTTTTTTCTGCCTCCCATAATGGTCAGAAGGTAAAGTTTTATGTTTTTATAGAATAAAGTGGTTTAGTATAGGAGTTTAATTCCAGTTTTTATTCTCTAGATCACCATATACACACTGAGTGTATATATTAAAGTGAATGTATGTATATATGTATACATATTAAAAGAAGGTGAAATTACTACACTGAGGAATGCTTTTTGTCCCAAAGAAACACATAATAAAGATTTGAAACAAGTGCTGGTTTTAAAGCACTTCAGCTTGGCTGTCCAAGTTGTTATTTAAGAAGGCTTGTAAACTTTATAGTCTTCCTTTTTAGTAAGAAAAATATTTATAAATTTGGATTGTTTTTCTTTGTTTTCTGACTGTGGTATTCAGTTGTGGCCTTAGGTCTTTCCTTCAAAATATTTTGTCTCTTTCTGGCAATCTGTTTTATTATGCACAGTCAAGAGATATTAATGGCATTATCATGGCAACTTAAAAATGTCATCTGCCACTAAAATTATTTATCCTTTAGTGATAAATTCAACTTAATCTTGGCTTCCTGTTCATAAATGGACCAAATCAAAACTATAATGAGAGGGGCACCTGGGTGGTCAGTCAATTAAGTACTGACTCTTGGTTGTGGCTCAGGTCATGATCTCACGATTCATGAAATCAAGCCCCACATCAGGCTCTGTGATGACAGTGCTCAATAGAGCTGGTAAAATAATTACCCATAACTCACAAAGGCAAAATAGAGGCATCTATTTTATAATCATTATCACATTCCATTAAACAAAAATGCACCCTTTGAAAATTTCTAAATTTGTAATTAATCTCAAGGACTAAAATTGTCCCAGTAAAGTGCCATTAAAAATAGCTTTCTCATGATGTTCTGATTTCTATAAAAAGAATGACCTAGCCACATTTAGGTTAAGATTCTGCTTAAATATTCCCCAAATTTGACACTTTATATGTTAAACAAAAACTTTTCTGGCTAAGTACACTTACGGTTTCAGAATTCTTTATTTTCTCTTAACTATGTCATCAATAATGTTTATTCTTTGTGTTCTAGGGTCATTTTTCAAAAAGAAACATTGTGTAGCATTCTGAAAGTTATGCTCTGCATGACAAAGCACAGAAATGTACAACATTCAGTTCTGGGGATTTTGCCCAACTGCTCAGGGTTTGAAGTCACTGTTTGGGGTCATTTGGAACAATCAACATTTTGAAACAACCGGTTTCCTGCCTTGGCATTCATTTCCTGTAGCTACTCTTCTCTTTAAAAACCTTGAAATTCCTTGCTCAAAATATTATCCTCACCACTTTGAAAAGTTCACCGTTAGAGAATATTTAGAGAGAGATTTCCCTCTTTCAGATTTTAGCTGGGATATTAATAGTAATATTTATATGCCTTTCTTAGAACCTTTGGATTCTGTCTGTAAGAATCCATGAAATATCTGAACTATTTTATCTAACACTTTAGTATATATGTGTATGTGTGTGTGTGTATAATTTCAAGTTTTATAATGCCATTATTAAAAACTAATGCTAAATAAAGGAGAAATGAGTAAATATACATGATTGTGTTATTTTAATAAAAACACATTGTTTTAATCAGGGGGAAATTGGAGAACATATTATTGCTGCACAGTTAAATTAAAACAAAGACTATAGCCAATATGCTGTAGTGATTTTGGTTAGCTGCTGGTCTTATGACATATGTGTTACTTAATGAGAGAAATTAGACTGAGATTACTTTATTGAAGAAGTATTGTATATTTTCCACTTTATATGATCATCAATACCCACCGACTTTTCATAAGACCCAAATTTTCAACCATGATGCTTTCCTTACTTTGAATATCTCTCACCAAAGGCCAAGTGGCTATTTCAATAGTACTGGCATTGAAAGGTATCACAGAATTCTAAGTTGATTTCTTAAGCTCTTGGCCGATAATGATTTGAGTAATAAGTGTTCTGATTCTATATGCTTTTCTTCTGCAGTTGTTTTTGTCAGCATCACATTTTGGTGATTTCTCAATAATAATAGTCCAGAGAAATTTAGTACCCATTTGCTCTTTGTCAATTTGTTTTAAAGGTCTACACCTTTCTCTGGTCTTTGAATATAACACTCAGATCTCTATCTGAATGGCTAGGACTATTTTTAGTGGCTAGTCAAATTATTTTATATTCATTAATATTTTGAGTAGGGAAAAATGTATTGCTAATGACTTGATATCTCAGCCATGTGTTCTGTTAATAATAAAAAAATATTCTTCCCTCTGATTACTTCTCTTACTATTCTCAAATATGCCTTCTCCCCAAAAGTTTTATGGTTAGAATAGTGGTGTTAAAAATTTATTTCTAGATGTCTAAGTGATGTTTTCCAGTTTAGATATACTATGAGCAACCACTAGAATGTTAGATACATTTTTATATAACCTATTTTAGTAAAAAACACCAATTCCTTTCACTTAAATTTAAACTATTATTATAAAAATAGATGTGTGGATTAAATAATTAGCAATTGATAAAAGATTAATTATCCTGTTCAGAATAGCCAGTGTTTGGGGACATTAATTTATAAAGTTCTCTATAACATTCCATGGGCTTTGGGTGGCTTATATGATATTAAATGGTTGTTTCAACCACTGAAACTATCATGTAAGGTTTCAAAAACATTTATTGCCATTCCTTCAAGAAAGTTTGTTATGGAGCTCAATGAGGGTTCAGGTCATTAAAAGGCAATATGAGTTGTATGGTTATTATTGTGAAAGAAA
Source organism: Lynx canadensis (assembly GCF_007474595.2). NCBI lineage: Eukaryota > Metazoa > Chordata > Mammalia > Carnivora > Felidae > Lynx > Lynx canadensis. The sequence continues at coordinate 114,633,588 of NC_044311.2, forward strand.
AATCTTTTAAAGAATCATAACAAAGGAGGTTTATTCTACATTACTGAGGGAATTTATCACTAATATGATATTTTGAGGAAGGCAATTAGTTCAGATTTATTAAAGAAGACTAGAATTGGAAGGAACAGAAATAAAAATATGTTCAATTAGTATTTTTATAACTATTCTCAGAAATAAGGTTAATATGGAACTTGAATATGGCTAATATGGCTAAAAAATAGATTATTCTGAAACACTTGTCCCTTTTAGTAATAACTTGTGTGTTACTTCTAGGGGTAGAATGGTTGCATAATAAATCCATATAAAAATTAATTATTGAATAATGAAATTATTAGATAATAAATATGTCAAATCTGTAAAAGACTTAATTCTCATGGGGCGCCTGGGTGGCTCAGTCGGTTAAGCATCCGACTTCGGCTCAGGTCACGATCTCACAGTCCGTGAGTTCGAGCCCCGCGTCGGACTCTGGGCTGATGGCTCAGAGCCTGGAGCCTGCTTCTGATTCTGTGTCTCCTTCTCTCTCTGCCCCTCCCCCATTCATGCTCTGTCTCTCTCTGTCTCAAAAATAAATAAAAAACGTTAAAAAATTAAAAAAAAAAAGACTTAATTCTCAGAAATAAATTTGAAGACTATAGGTAAAGGCATTTTGTTCTCACATGGAAATACTATAGTGCTATTTTTTCTCTATATTTTATCTCAATTAATGTCAAATGAAATTTATTTTTTTTTATTATATAGCAATCACTAAAAGCAATTTTAGCTGTCAAATAGATAGATGATTTATGGAGGTCAAGTTAATGAGGACAGTTCTCCTTGAAGTGCTTTTATTCCAGAGAATTTTAAATTAAATTAGATTATTTAGGATGGGTGATAATAGAATGATATCCAATACATTTTGAAGTAACTTTTGAAAAAATTATAATTCCACATTTTAGTCAACATAACAAATGCGCTTTGGTTGGTTTTCTTGATGTAGATATTATACATTGAGCAACAATAATAACCATTTATCTTCATTTTGAATATATAAATGCTGGGAGTTAGAAATATTCTATTTATAGTTTCAGTACAAGGTTGAATGCACTTATCACACTTCATTGGTTGCACATTTTATAGTTAGAAAAAGTGTTAAGGGTCTTTTTTATTGATTTGCAGGCTAAGCAATTTCATTTTTTGTTTTCATACTTTGACCTACAACCCCGGGATCCATTAGGGCACTACAATAGCAAGGTGTAGACACATCAACTACAAAGAAATAGAACTAAAATGACACTGTCTCCAGCTAGGGATGCATTAATAGACCTGAGAATTCAAACGTAGAAAAGGCAATTTTTTCCTGCTGGGAAGTGGAGTCCTCAAGAGAGCCATTTCAGACTGAAGAACATGATATGAAAATCAATAAAGGCCCTATTGTGCTACTGATGTGTCCGGGAAGTGTCATTTTATATCTTGCTAGTGGATATCGGAAGGAAGTTAAAGCTACTTTGCTCATAGTAATTGGATGAATCCTCTTTCATCAGTGGTCTATTTTGCTGCTCAAAGTAAAAGTAAAATATACTGCGGGGTCCAGTTTGAAATGAGATATCATGAAAATGAATTAATATGAAAACTGTTAGGTCTTTTCACAGATGTGAAAAAGGAATCAGTGATGTTTTCCAGTCTTAAAATTCTTATAATTAATGTATGAATTTAAACACGTAACTGTAAATACTGGGCCAATTGGCTGGAAACCGTGGTTGGGGAAACAGCACATTGGCTAACCAGGTAAAGAAACTTAAAAGGCATCATTGTGAATGTCAGAATGATTTGCAGACACTGAATAGATGATTTGAAAGGTTTAATTTTTTAAATATGTATTGCATTATAACTAGGAGACTTATATGCTTGGAAGCAATCTAGATATGAATTCCTGGAATCTTCATACTTTATGCTACTAATGCTATTTTTTCCCAGATCACTATAATAAAAAGTTTGAGAATTTTATGACAAATATCTTTGGTTTCCCCAAAAGTCACTTACTTGTTTGTTGCCTCATTATTTTCCCCAAAGTATATTTATCCTATGAAAAATCCTTATAATTTTTTGTTTGTTACTATATGATATTTGAAACAGACTGTGTAAGGTAAGAGCAATTATTAAAATTTGAGGCTTATGTTTTAGTTTTTTAAGTTTATTTATTGGGGCGCCTGGGTGGCGCAGTCGGTTAAGCGTCCGACTTCGGCTCAGGTCACGATCTCGCGGTCTGTGAGTTCGAGCCCCGCGTCGGGCTCTGGGCTGATGGCTCAGAGCCTGGAGCCTGTTTCCGACTCTGTGTCTCCCTCTCTCTCTGCCCCTCCCCCGTTCATGCTCTGTCTCTCTCTGTCCCAAAAATAAATAAACGTTGAAAAAAAAAATTAAGTTTATATATTTATTGAGAGATTGTGTGTGTGTGTGTGTGTGTGAGAGAGAGAGAGAGAGAGAGAGAGAGAGAGAGAGAGAGAGGGGGTGGGGAGGCAGAGAGAGAATACCAATCAGGTTCCATGCTGTTAGTGTGGGGCCCAATGGGGACTCAATCTAAGGGACCCATGAGATAATGACCTGAGCTGAAATCAAGAGTTGGTGTTTACTGACTGAGCCACCCAGGCACCCAAGATTTAGAGTTTAGTTTCTACATTTTTCATCTCTTTTGCTTTTGCTTTGTTCCATGAAGCATTTGTACTGGCTAAAACCCTTAAATTTACATAGTATATTCAGAAATTTTAAAACTTCTGAATTTGAATGTTTACTTAATTCAGATGAGCTTCCTTAATTATTGGTTTGTGGAAAACTCTTAAGAGTCAGAATTCATTAATTTATGTATTGGTTCCACAAGCAATGTTTGAAAGATGACCAGTCATAATGTAAAATAAAGAGCTTTTCATAAATGAATGCATTAAATGAATTGACAGTTAGGGATTGGTCATTTATATGTATCAAGTCATTGTGTAATACACTGGTGCTCATAAAAATAATGACCTCGAAAGGTCAAAATAGTCAAAATTAGAGGAAGTGGAAATACAAGGGAACAAAGATGTTTTAATTGAGAAACAGATGAAATTAACAATGCAAGTAGCTTTTACAAACAAAGGTGGTGACAATTGGCCGTTATTACTGTGGCCATGTGGACCAAGCAGAGGAAAGAAATCTGCTCCTTGCTCCCTTATTCTTGCGAGCACTGACTTGCATATTTCAGTGTCTGAAAATTCCATGGATCTCCCCGAACCTCTAACACCTTTTATTAATTCTGGATATGTGTTCTTTCAAATGAGCCTTATAAAAACAAAATGTTTGTTGAGAAGATCTGAACTCATATTATGAAAAAATATATATATTTTACCAATTCTGAGAAGCACATTTTTTTCATTTTGTTATTTGTGAAATTGTAATCCATTTTACAATCGTTGGCAACTCAGCACTATGTAATAGTTGAGCTAGCAATTTATTTATTTTTCTTAAATAGCAACACAAAATCATGATTCAATATAACTTACAGCATGTTAGACTTGATATATGGAATCTAATTATAAACATGGCAATTAAAACCAGTGAACAGCCATATTTACGCTATTGTTGAAATAGTAGCTATAATTTTAAAAATAAGAGGAAATAGACTTTAGGTTCTCCTTTATTGATTCTATTAAAAATTTCTTCTTCTTTTCCTCTTCCTGGTTCTATTTTGTCTCCATTTCCTAAAATTATCAACATGGGAAAAATGTTTTTTTTTTTCCCATATACATTCTCCCCCATCCCCTTTGGCCTCTATACTGCTGATAGCTATATTTATAAAAAAAAAAAAAATTGATCATGCTATTCTCTTCTTTAAAATCTCTCAATCTTTTTTTACATCTTCAGGATAAATTTCCAACTCCCAAAATGATATGCAAGATCCATTATGATCAGAACTCAATTCTCCCCATCTTTCATTTCTCTCCACTTTTCATATTTACCCTTGTCTAGCTTTACAAAATAACTTGCATATCCTCATTTGTGAAACTCCCATGTGATTGCACATAATGTTTTCTTCATGGGTGTACTGTCTTGCAGAATTGTTGAACATAGTATTAAAAGCTTTTCATAAATGAATAAGTAAATGGAATTGATGAATAGCAATTGGTTATTTATATGTATCAAAAACATCAATCTAATCACAACATTTCTATAAAGGTTGATTTCACTTGTGCAGATATAATTTAAAAAAACACATTTCTGTTATTTATTTATATGTACATGTATGTTCACACAAAAAACTCAGAATATTTTATTCTCTACCACCAAAAATGTATTTTATTCTGACCTCCACAAAAATTATCCAATGCTGTGTTACCTGTTCATAACTGTTTTATACACAAATATGATTTCAGTGTTAAGTTTTGATGAAAGAAAGAATAAAACAGTTTACTTCAAGGGTCTTAATTTCTATTTCTTTCTCTTCCACTGGACTATAAATTCCAAACTAACATGAGTCAAGTGTGATTTCTTTGCAGTTGTATTTCCAACTTCTAGGAAACTATTTTGTTGGCTGAATAAACTATGTTTTAGCTTTGGTGCATTCTAAACTATGCAAGTATAATTTCAGTAAAAAAAGCATATTTTTCTGTGGCTGATCGTTTTAAGAAATTAACAACTATTTGAAACATGCCTATTGCTGGCAAGAAGAGTCAAGGAGATTTTTGTTTTACTCACTGCTTAGTAAATAAAATATTTTACATAAATAAGTAAACTGATTTTGAATGAAAAATCAGATTTTGTTTTTACTTGTGAAAGTAAATTGTGAAACACAATAACTAATACTGAGAGAACAGCATATTTCTTGTGTTTGGATTTACCCAAGAGTTGTTTATAACTTCAAAAAAATCATATCACCAGTGGCAGATGTACTTTTGATTTGAGTCACCAATAAAATATACCCTATCCTACACGTGGATTTGTACTTTCAAGATGATTCTAAATGTAGGTTATAAACTTGTCATTGTTACACTAATAATGTGATTGAGCATTTACATGTTGAGCAACATGGGGAAAATGTTGTTGTTGTTTTTTCTATATACATAATTTTACTAAAGTTAATTTACATTATGTTATATAAAGCATAATATACATATACATATACATACACTTTTAAAATGTGAATTATGGATGATACTATATTTAGCAAAGAATATGTTTCACAATATTTGTTACAAAACAAAAAAGATACAGTTTCAGCAAAGTTCAGATCTTCTGAGCTAGACTTTCAAGTTGCAGGTGGACATGATAGCATAATAGTAAGAAACTCACTTTGTATATTACATTTGGTTTGGTGGGCGTCTGGGTGGCTCAGTCAGTTAAGCCTCTGACTTCAGCTCAATTCATGATCTCACAGGATTCGGGTGTTTGATCCCTGCATCTAGCTCTGTCCTGACAGCTCAGAGCCTGGAGCCTGCTTTGGATTCTGTGTCTCCCTCTCTCTCTGCTCCTCCCTCATTCGTGTTGTATCTCTCTCTGTCTCTCAAAAATAATAACAAATAAACATTAGAAAATAAATTTTGTTTGGGAGCTGTATAGAAATTTAATTTCTGCAATGTAGTTGCTGATATAAAATACATGGACATGAATTATAAGTATCCCCTAAAATCTAAACTGCACTTTCAATAAGTTAGCTTTCTTCCATCCTTCTCCTATATTTCTCCTCCTCTCCTCCACTATTGGACACCTGTTCATAAATAGTAATTGGCCTTTGTATTTAATACGAACTTGTGCTTTATGGATGTTGGTGGGAATTCTGAGAGCTTACATTACAGTCCATTCCTCCAAAAAATGTTCTTATGATTATTTTCAATATGGAAGTATTTAGTTTTATTAATTAGCTTCGTATTTCAAATACAAAACTCCTGGAAAGAGAACACTTTTTTTTTTACATTGAAGTTTAGTCAACACACAATATTACATCATCTCAAGTGTACAAAATAGTTGATTTGACAAATCTATACTACACATTATGCTTTGTTCACCACAAGTGTAGCTAACATCTGTCACCATACAATGCTATTATAATATCATTAATTATATTCCCTATGCTGTCCCTTTTATCCCCATGACTTATTTATTCCATAACTTGGAGCTTGTATCTCCCACTCCCCTTCACCCATTTTGCCCATGCCACCCCTCTGGCAATCATCAATTCATTCTCCGTAGTTATTGGTCTGTATCTGCTTTTTTCTTTATATATTTATTCATTTGTTCTGTTTTTAAAATTCCACATATAAGTGAAATCATATGATATGTGTCTTTCTCTTCTTGACTTATTTCAGTTAGCATTATTCCCTCTAGATCCATCCACGTTGCTGTGAATGGCAACATCTCATCCTTTTTTATGGCTAAGGAATATAAGAGAACAGTTTTTAATCAAGTGTTTGAGATGTACTATTTTGCCCACCTGCTATCTCATTCAAGAGAGAATTGCTTCTTTGTAAGTAGCTTTTGAAAGCAGGTTTTTTAGTTTGTTTTACTAAATACTTTCTTCTTTCACTGAGATGGTTGCTCTCTGAGTATGCTAAGAGAGCATTATGTGGGCACTTAGTTCCTATCCACCACATCATGGATTTTCCTTCTCCCTTTGTTTCTGGTTAAAATTTAGGGCTCTATATTCTTCATGGAAGCTTTGACTTCTGAGACACTATGGGCCTTGCCTTCCAGTTTCCTCTTCCTGTTTAGTCCCTATGTTGTTAGTCCATCTAGGCAAGTAAAGTGTAGGTTTTAGGTTACAACAGGTATTCTTGTTGTTGTTGTTGTTTGTAGAATAACATTTTATTGGCTAAATTACCAACAGCTCAGTTTCAACAACTTCGTTTTCTATCTAAAAAAACTGTGCTCCACATGACAGGTGCAGATGTGTGCAATATTGACTCCATATTAGTCTTCTCTAGAACTGTCTTTTAGACATTATATGTTTTTTTTTATGCTCATTTTTATAGGTAACTCTGACCTTGAACTTGATACGTGTATTTGACTAATGAATATTTTATACTCAGTATCTTTTTCTATAGCTTCAAATCTATATTTAAGATGTCTTCAAAATAGCAGTCTCACATGTTCTCCTCTAAACTTTTCTTGACATTCCTGATGTTTTTAAGAGCCAGGGCCTAATTTTGCTGAGGCTGGTTATTCATTTGACCAACTCTTAGTCCTAAAAGGGAAGAAACTGATAATACTTTTAACAACATGGAGCATATCTAGGATATTTTTTTTTTACCTTTCAAAAGATTAAACTATTACTGAAATTTTCAACTCAGTACTGGATTCTCTGTCAAAAAGGAGATTATGATTTTATTTGTTCTATTGATGGCAAAGACAAGGTGTTTGAAGCTGAGGAAGTAGGTCTAAAATGCTGCAAACTAAAAGGTGGAAGTAATTAAAAAACAACATGATAATTATGACAGCAAAACTTATATGCCTGGTATTACTCCAACTATTTTGTATGTATTAGCAGTTTAATTCTCATAATAACCCGGTGGGGTGGATATGTTCTTACCACCACAATTTTTACATAAGCTGTGGTACAGTGAGGTTCAGGTGGCTTGCTAATTGTCACAGAGCTATCAAATTATGGCTTTTAAGCACAAATGTCAGAATCACTCTTATGCCTATATAGAATAGTATATGAAAATTGTTATTTTTACTTATCTAAGACAAAAAAGAGATTGAAGAAGATGAGAGATGTATTTTCAAGATGTATCAAGAAGCTGGGCCTTAAAGAAAAGATGGTATGTTATAATGAAGAGAAAATAAAATAAATCTTCACAAGCAGTTGGATACAAATCCCAGATGTGACATTTGCCAAAAATGTTGCTTTCTTGCACAATTTATTTAGTCTCATTGACCATGAATTTCATGTTCTGTACAATGGATACAACCATAACACCTCTTCAGTCTCTTGCAAGGACTAAAGGTTAGGAGACAAACACTATACCATAAATGTCTGTTTTTCTGCCCCCCTGCTTTTAAGTGTCAGTAATAAACCAATGTTTTGTTAGATGGGAGAAGTTTGGGGGCAGATAATAATTGCATAAAGCTCAAAATAACCACTACATGATCTGGAGCATCAAGATGAGTCTGGATACAAGGGAGACATTTGTGATATGACTCAATGTGAGATTAGTCTTAGGTTTAGTGGACCTTCATTTCCTGTTGGAAAGCAAACTACCAATATGAACTTTAAAAACTTTATGTGTCTTTTGTAGAATAATTTCACATTTGGGTATCAAACTGGAGGCAATGATCCAAACATGCAAAGGAATTTGTGAAGTTCATTATAATTTTAATGATAACAGGTAAACAACTTAAACACTGGCTACAAGTACAAGGAATTAAATGGTGATTTTTAATGGAATATTGTGCATGAAAACATTTCTGAAAGATTAGATGTCTTGTCACTATATGGAACAGACTTTAAGTTATGTGGGTATTATTAAAAATATAGTAAGGAAACAAAATAAAATTAAAACTCTAGAAAAGTCTGAGAGAAAAGGCAATTGTCGACAGAAATAAAAAAGAAAAGTTGCTAAACTGATTATCATATCTCTTCTGCTATTATAAACCTTCATAAAGACTGCTCTAAAGTGAATTGTTCTTGCTCATAGCTGGGGAGCATCATTCTAACGCCTTGTCTATAGGACCACTGCACCTGTTTTAGACTAAAATTTGTACTTTATGGGAAAGTATCAATAATAGTTCATGTTTCCCTTGATTAATGTGATTTTGATTAATTAAAACACCACCAGCTTAATTGTAAAATCTAAGTTTATTTCATTTACTATTTTATGATATTATAATCCAAGTTAGATCATTTTTGATCTAATTATAGATGATTTGACATTCTTTTTATTTATTTTACTTAAAAAATCTCTTTTTAAAAGTTTTTCCCACTATACTGTTGTTGATACCATTTCTGGATTTTTCTCAGGGCTTCAAAAATCCCTTATCATCTTACAACATTCCAGGAGAAGAGTAAAGTACTGTGGGCTGCATATCTGAAATACACTGGTTCTGTACTATTTCACAAAGCAATTACTGTGACTTACGGTTGCTCAGAACTAGCTTTGAAAGAATCTCTCAGCCTTATGTGCCACAGACAGTTGTATACCAAAGATTTGCAGATTCTGGAAACATCTGGCACGTTAAATAAGTTATTCAATTGGGATTATAGGAGTGCTGATAATTAAGGGCTCTGGAGAAGAATCTAGAACAGATTTGTTTTCTTTCATGTAACAAACATTGAAGTGATTGCAATGTATCCAGCATAATGCAATCCAAGTGAGATACATAGTTAAACATATATATGACATATCTTCTTGGATTTGTATGTGATGGGAAATGAGAGAAACATAGGAACAGATAAGTGTTATATTAATGAGTGTGACAAATTTTCTTTCAGCTTGTTATTGCCTCCATTCTTTCAGTGATTAGCCACTTATAGATGATTCTCCGGAAAATATTTTCCAATCATTATGTTCATATTTATCACCCTTGTTTATTTTTCATTAGAAGTATAGTTGTTACATATTGTTATGCCACCCTAAAGTTATTCTAGAAGCCTTTAAGAATGCAAATTCCTGGGACTCCTGGGTGGCTCAGTCAGTTAAGCCTCTGACTTCAGCTCAGGTTATGATCTCACACTTTGTGAGTTTGAGCCCTACATTGAGCTCTGTGCTGACAGCTGGGAGCCTGGAGTCTGCTTCAGATTCTGTCTCCCTCTCTCTCTGCCTTCCCCCCACCCCGCCCGCCCCCTGCCTCTCTCAAAAATAAACAAGCATTAAAAAAAAAAAGAATGTAAATTCCATAGTCCCACCAAAATTTGTGAAATGGTCATAGTAATTAGGTAAGAGTCAGACATATTGACAGAATAAAATATCCCAAAATAGAGAAGCATATGAAAAGAGAAGGGACTTTTCTTTTCTTTTCTTTTTTTTAGGTTTTTACTCAGGCGAAAGGGACGAAAAAACTGACGCTAATCGCTAATCAAGAAGTAGAAACATCTTATTGGGTGTCTCACAGAATTACAAAAACAAGAGAACCAAGTTCTAAGTTAAATTTTTAGGAATAATGTACAAAATCCTGTATAGAAATGGCCTTAGGCAATTTTACTGCTTTAGCCTCACCAAATATCAGAAAAAAATGATTTGCCGTCCATTAATTGCACTTTTGCACTGAGAAATTGAGTTTGCAAACTCAGCCTTTCCCGACAGTCAAATACCTTTGCTGTCAAATTCACAAGCAAAAGGAGTTTCAAGTCTGCTCTGTTTCCCATGGACATCTTGCATGGACATATCGTGTAGGTGAAGCCCTACATAATGTGCCAGCATTCTAACTGAAAGGAAGTAGAGAAATATCATTTAAAAAAAAAAAAATCTGGTTTCTACCTTGAGACTAGGGTCTAGAACAGATTTGTTTTAGAAAAATCTGGCAAGGAAGATGCAAATTTCCAAATTTCCAAATATGCTTACAGTGTTCAAAGGTTGCAGGATAGCCAGAAATTCTATCAAAATATTATTTGGTTCTCTTTAAAGTGAAATGATCAACCATCCTTTAAAACCATTTATAAAGAGTTACACAATAATGTTAAAGAGTAAAATCTTTGAAATTTATTACCTCTTTTTTGCTGTTAATTATGACTACCTCTCACATGGCATACTACTTTATTAATTTTATCTCAATAGGTGCTATTTTATTTAAATAATCTGAAATAAAAGTAGCTTTCAGAGTTTTCCGAGTATGACTGAGTCTACTATTATCAATAAATTTGTCCTGTCCTTATAGTTTGATAATAGTATCTTTCCTTTTATATCAAATGACAACTGCAGGTATAGCTCTGTAACATGAGAAATAAATATAACCAAATAAAAATACCTAATATTTTATAGTTTGCCTTTAATATATCAAATTATATGTGCATTAAATTAAGAAATGGAAAAAAAGATTCTACAAAACATCAGCTCATAAAAGATAATCGGCCCTGGGGCACCTGGGCGGCTCAGTCGGTGAAGTGTCTGACTTCACCTCAGGTCATGATCTTGCAGTCTGTGAGTTCGAGCCCCCCATTGGGCTCTGTGCTGACAGCTCAGAGCCTGGAGCCTGCTTCAGATTCTGTGTCTCCCTCTCTCTCTGCTCCTCCTCTACTTGTGCTCTGTTTCTGTCTCAAAAATAAACTTTTAAAAAATTAAAAAAAAACATAATAAGTCCCATGAAATCCAAGTTTAAAATATTAATCATTCAAAATATTTGCAAAAGAATTGTTTGCAAATTTATTCTAAGAAACAGGAAAAAGGCCAAAATATCTCAAATATTCAATAAAATAAAAATGGGAGAATCAATTTTGTGATACTTGAGGTAGTCAAACAACAAAAGTAAATTTAAAATACTCGACTGAAAGGTGTGCCTGGGTGGCTCAGTCAGTTAGGCTTCTGACTTCGGTTCAGGTCATGATCTCAGAGTTCGTGAATTTGAGCCCCCCATCAGGCTCTGTGCTGACAGCTCAGAGCCTAGAACCTGCTTCGGATTCTGTGTCTCCCTCTCTCTCTGACCCTCCCCAGCTCACACTCTGTCCCTCTCTCTCTCAAAAATAAATAAACATTAAAAAAAATTTAAAAAAAATAGTCAACTTATGGACTTCAGAATACAAATCAAGAAAAGTAAATGTTGATATTGCAAATTTAAAAATAGTAAAGACTTCAACCATATTAACACTGCTGTATTTTGATTCTGTATAATGAACGGCAAATTTGAGAAAAAAAAATTCCAGAAAGTCAGAGATGAAAGACAAAGAATCAATATGACTACAGAGATTAATTAATTAAATACGTTTCATTCTTTGATTCCATTAGTAAACCTATATTGAGAATTTGTTATTTGCCTTGAAACATTGTAAGTACTTTGAATAGAAAACAAAATGGCAAATGTAAAATTCCCCTCCTGACAGAGCTCCAGTTCCTGGAGTAGATGAAACGAAGGAAACCACAGAATATGCAATATCAGATCAGGTGATAGTGAACAGTATGAAAAGAAAAGAAATAAAGTACACAAAGAAGACCAAGAATGGCAAATGGTTGACTAGAGGGGTGCCTGGGTGGCTCAGTCAGTTAAGCATCTGACTTCAGCTCAGGTCATGACTTTGGCTCAGGTCATGATCTGGAGGTTCCTGAGTTTGAGCCCCACATCAGGGTCTCTGCTGTCAGTGCACCTGTCAGATCCTCGGCCCTTCTCACTTTCTGCCCCTCCCCCACTCTCTTTCTCTTTCTCTCTCTCTCTCTCTCTCTCTCTCTCTCAAAAATAAATAAGCATTGAAAATTAGGATGGCCCAGGAATACTTCAAGGAAAACACCTTAAAAAGAAAATGAGTCATGTTAAGATCTGTGGAAAGCGCATTTTCAAGCAGAAGCAAGCACTATGTACTATACCTGAATACCTGATATTTTTAGTGGTTATAATAAATGTAAACAATCATGTTTTTTGAGTTTTTAAATTTTTATTTAATTCTGAGAGAGAGAGAGAGAGAGAGAGAGAGAGAGAGAGAGAGAGAAAGCAGGGGGAGACACAGAATCCAAAGCAGGCTCCAGGCTCTGAGCTGTCAGCACAGAGCCCGACGTAGGGCTTGAACCCATGAGCAGCGAGATCATGATCTGAGCCAAAGTCAGATGCTTAACCAACTGAGCCACCCAGGGACTCCTATAAACAATCATGTTTAACATGACTGGTAAAAATTTAAGTCTCGGGGCACCTGGGTGGCTGTCAGCTGAGCGTCCAACTTTGTCTCAGGTCATGATCTCATGGTCTGTGGGTTTGAGCCCTGCATTGAGCTCTATGCTCACAGCTCAGACACTGGAGCCTGCTTCAGGTTCTATGTCTCCCTCTGTCTCCCCCACCTCCCTGCTTGTGCTCTGTTTCTCTCTCTCTCAAAAATAAATAAACATTAAAAAACTTTAAAAAATTAAGTCTCAAAGTTAATGAATACCACTATTCTACTCTGGGAAAGTATGTGAAGAGTACTTTACCTCTATTATTGTTTTATATTTTAGTTCCACAGTGTTCCAATCTCCAAAAAAAAAAAAACAAAAACAAAAACAAAAAAAAAAACTAGTTATTATTGTTTCATTAAATTTTCATATGAAGTTACTAACATTTTTCTTCTGTCTTGCACTTTTTTCTTTTGACAACTATACTGTAACTTAGTACAATAGATTTTTTTTAATTAATAGATTTTGTTTTGTAGAGCAGTTTTAGGTTTGCAGAAACATCAAGTGGAAAAGAGAAAGGATTCCCATTTATCTCTTCATCACCCCTACCTCAGCAATTTCCCTTATAATTAATGTTTTGCATTAGTGTGGTATATTTTTATAAGTGGTACACCAATATTGATTCATTATTATCAATAAGAGCCCATAGTTTATGTAATAATTCATCGTGTTATACATTCTATTGACAAATGTATACAATAGATTAGTACAATAGATTTTTGAACAGTGGCTTTATGTGGGACTCACTTGTAGATTTATTTCCCTGCCAGTGGAGTGACTTCTTTGTTCAGTCTTTTTAACTACTCCAATGTCTGCCTAATGAAATAATCTCAATTAGCCATTTTCTTTCAGAGCTAACTCTAAGAATAGCACTGGGGAGTATGGTCTAGATGACAGCTCATTGATCCAATTTACGTTAATTCTTGAGACTATGACTGGCCTTTGGATAGTCATTTGAGAGGCAGGGGAGACTGAAGTTCTTAGAAGAATGTGCACTAAATCACAATCCATGACATAGATGCCTCTACAAATGGAAAGCATAAAATCAAATATCAAAGTGAGACTAAGATATATTCTAAATATAACTGCAAATACATATCAAGATCATCAAATATGGGTATGTTCTTAGACACAGTCATACTTCTTATAAAAAAATAAGCTAAAATATTAATCAGACATTAAATTTGTTATTTTTTTCAATAGTAAGTAAAACTTTATGCATATCTAAAAATATGGCAGAAATCTTTAAGTAAATTTTTAACTACTGGAATATTTTGCTGCCATCAAAATCATCTTACAGAAAATGTTTTAAGGAATGGGTGTATATAGGGTAAATTATAATAAACAGACTACAAATATCACCAACATAATAACACTATCCTTGTAAATGAACAAAATAATTTCCAAGGTAAATCATGAAAAGTAATGGTAAGGCATTTAACAAAATGTACCAATAGTTTTGGTAATTAGTTATATTGGAGACTTTTACTTTTTTTTATCTCATTATTATTTTTACCTTTTGTATTTGCTAAGTTTACTATATTGTGTATGAATTATTAATTAGGAAGCAGATTCCAGAGCAAAAATTACCTTTGAAAATTTTAATTATTTACAAAGAATTCCTCCTGCTCTTCTGTTTGATAGGGGATTATAGGAAGAGGGGAAGACCAAGTCTTGAAGTTTACCATTTTCTATGTAATCTCTGAAATAATGAACTAACAGAATCCCATGGCCTTGAAACTTATGCTTCTTGTCTACAGTTAATGGAAAGGAATAGGGAAAGCTAACCTTCTTCTGGGTTCACAATCACATGAAACGTAAACATTGACTAGATTTTCCAATGGGAAAGAATAGGCATAATCACTTCTATTTATTTTCTATTTATACCTTTATAGTATTTAAAAACCAGGACATATACTCTTCCCTTAAAAACACACACACAAACAAAACTTCTTAATTATATCAGAACAATGTATTTAATAAAAAATATAATCTCCTGAAATAAAATCTTCCTTAATCCTGAACGTGAGAACTGGGTTATTTCATGAAGAACGAAGTGCTAATGTATCATTCACAGTTTCCATGCTAAGCAGAACCTAATTTTAATCATGAACATATGTTTGAAGGAATCCTTACTGTTTTCAAGAGAATGACTCTTAACTGCATCATTCTCTAGTGAGATAATAGCATAGTTCATTTTCCAGTCAGGTGTAATCTTTTGCTTTCAAGTAGATATGGCATAAATGAATTTAAACCTGAAAACCTGGCTAAAACCTATTTCATGATTAATTAGTCCCTTTTAGAAAGTCAATTAAATGCTAGATGCCACACATTAAAATGGAGAGATAATGACTGACAGAATGGAGAAACATGGGTATGCATAAATTGTCTCTGGCCTGATTTAAAGACTTAAACTGAAATTTTAACATCAAAATGAATATTATAATAACGTGTCAGGTCCATCATTCTCTCAGCCAGTGTAGCATCATCAGGTTTTACCCCAGCGTGAATACTGACATTGTTTCATTAAGCTTAACATTTGTTTTAGTCAAAGTACACAGTTCCTACAGGGTGAGATATTGTAGTTGTCTTAGAACATATCAGCTTTCACAGTACTGTGAAAATTTTTTCATTCTTTGGTAAATTTTACTTTGAAATATTTTCAGGATGATATGCAACCATCAGAGTAAAAGCATATGATACTGGTAATGGCTGTGTGATGAGACCACTGGTGCTGGTAAGAACGTTAGAGTCATCAGCTCCAATTTTTAATTTTTTTTAATTGCCGTACTCAGGTTCAGAGGACTGTATTTGTAAACATGGTCATACACACTTCTCAATAAGTGTATTTTAATATCTGGATGTCTGAACCCCGGATTCATCCGATTTCTTTTTTTTTTAAATCTCTAAACAGTGTGTTAGTTACTTCTTTCCTAGAAATAGAACCTTATAGGAATAGAAATTGTCAGATGCCAAGTAAGTTAGTAATTTTAGTTTATTTTACTACACTCAAACATAAAAGTGTTTCAGTTTATTTTCCAACCTTAGAATGTTGGACATTAGTCATTTTTTCATTATTTTTAACACATACATACATGCCCTGTCTTTTTTATTTTTGCCCTAATATCTAAAAGTAGTGCTCTGTAGCATTTAGTTTGAAGCAAAATTTTAAAAAAAAGCTGATGATATCCAATTGGGAAAAACAATAAATTAAAAATAAAAGCAACATCACAATAGTATTTTTTACACATTACTTGAATGCAATCAAAATTAATTTTGTGATAAATTTTATCTTCTTTCCTTCCTTCCTTCTCTCTCTCTCTCTCTCTCCCCCCCCCCCTTTTGTTTATCTATCATATCTATCATCAAATCATGCATCTATCTATCCCTTTCTGTCTTTTTTGGACTTTTACTTTAAACTTTTTCTTCAAAAGAGGATTATTTTAAAGTGTTTATTTATTTGTTTATTTTGAGAAAAGAGAGAGAGAGCACATGCACAAGCAGAGGAGGAGCAGAGAGTGAGGGAGAGAGAGATGCCCAAGCAGGCTCTGTGCTCAGGCCAGGCTCAGTCTCTACAATATCAAGATCGATATCAAGAGTTAGTGTTTAACTGAGTCACCTAGGTGTTCCAAAAGAGCATTGTTAAAAAAATAATGTTTATTAATTATTTTTGAGAGAGAGAGAGAGAGAGAGAGAGGGAGTGGGAGAGAGGCAGAAAGAGGGAGACACAGAATCCAAAGCAGGCTCCAGACTCTGAGCTATCAGCACAGAGTCCCACACTTGGGGCTTGAACCCACAAAGTGTGAGATCATGACCTGAGCTGAAGCCAGGTGCTTAACAGACTGAGCCACCCAGGTGCCCCCTAAAAGAGCATTATTTTAAATTTTAATCGCTTATTTTATATTCAATCATGCTTATAATACAGAAAAATATACATTTCTTTGGAAAGAAACTACCAGGAAACAATGGCATTAAGGTCTCCAAAAAATAATAATAATACTGAATAAATACAAACTAATGTAAGAGACTTTTAACAAAATATGATTTTTGTGGTAAAGTTGCAAGCAACAAAACTCAGGAACATCTATAAACAATGGCAATTTGGAGGAAATATTTAAAATCATTAGCTTGAGTATAACATTGCTAGCTAAAAATAGGTCCTTCCTGTACAAAATCAAATCTCTTTAGTCTAAGACTCTGAACTAGAAGATTCTCATGTAAGAAGTGCAGGTGGCACTCTGGATGTTCTGGACATCGAATTATTATGAATGTACAATAGTCCTGCCTTGTGAGATAGAGATCACCATAATAGAGACTCATGGAAGATCATTTAACTTAGAGCTCATAAAACAATTAAGTTAACTTTAGTAAACATAATATAAAGAATACTGGATTAGATGGATCATTAGTCTCAGCTGATATATTTGTTATATTTTTAGCATACTCGTGGGTCATGCCACTGTTCCTCCTATACAATTTCCCTAATATCACTTAAAAAATATTGATTGCTAACCCTCAGTTGTGGCTGTCCACAACAAATACATTCTTCTAAGAATTCAAGACTACATTTTAAGATGTGAGACTGTGATCAAAAAGATATTAATAACACCTTTTTAGTAATAAGTGTGTGTGTGTGTGTGTGTGCGTGTGTGTGTGAATCATAACTATACAGGTCAGTTTGAGTCTTCTTATTTCTTAGTTCTTCAATTGAATACAAAGTTATAACTTCTATTATACAAAAATAACAAACACAACTAATTAGCATCCTTGAACCTCACAAGATTGCAATTTGGCAGGAATATTTGGCAGATATTACAGGCAGGTATCCACTAGAATATAAATAGAGAATATAGAATATTTCTCATGACATTTATGTCAACAAGCTATAAGGACAAATACTTTGGGCAGTTTCCAAAATGTTTTTCCTAATTGTTGTTAGTTTGTTCAAAAAGAGTTCTTAAAATATAAAATCTTTTCTAAGAGACAGTTATTTTAAATTTAGCTTGAAGGAGTTAAGACTGGTGACAAAAATAAATTGGGCCCTTGACTCTAAATTGCCCTTCTTTGAACTTTTGTATACAATGTGAATGAGCACTTCATAGGCCCCATTTAACTAAATGCCTGGGTAATCAATAATCACAAAGTATTCATTCTTTGTATTTCTTCTAATTAGAATCCACATCCTAGCATAATTCTGTGCATGAATTAAATAAAAATGAATTTACTGATTACATTATGGTGTTTTGGACAGTTTGCCGCATGGATGCTGTTAGTTTCAGAAGTGACCAGCAGACCCAAAATTGCAAGTGGAGGTTAATTTGAGTTAACACATTTACAAAAAATAGTGTAGTTTTTCTTAAGTGCACAGTAAAATAATGTGTTCATGAGCAATAGTATTCCAGAGAAATTATAACTAATTTAGAGTATAGAGTTAAGTTCTCAAAAATAATATACAGAGCAACTTCGATTATTTAATAATGTGAAATGTTAATTCACTTTGAAATAAGTAAGCAAATAAATAAATATCCTTTGCTTCAAGACAAGTATAAACCTTTTTTTCTTTGGATTTAAATTCCTGCTAATGGTTTAATTCAAAAGTTATATGTTGATTATAACTATTAATTATTAAAATCATTATTAAAGATGAAAATTTTGTGGTTTCAATTTGATCATTTATTTCTATTATTAAAACATCTATGTCTCAACTGGTTTAGAAAGTGTATTTAAATTCTGTGAACATTCAGACTAGTAAAAGAAAGAGTGTTGCAATATTTCAATTAATATATTTGAAAACTATAACTGCATATTTATCCATTTAAAGTTTCACTTTAATACTTACTCATTTGCTCTTCTATAATTTAGCATTTACTGATGAGGATATATTTTCATAGAAATTAAGGAATATGTCCAAGACTACATAGAGTTAGAGGGCAGTTAATGGATTAGAGGAGGCATTTAAATAGATTTTTCTACTTAATTTTGAAGAAAGAAAGATATTTAAATATATTCTTCTGTATAATTTGAGGTGCTTTTTCTCCTATGCTCCCTATGCTTGTTACAGAAGTAAACTGTAGAAAATTACATGTCTTGCTATTCATTATTTAACAAGTGGAAATATTGCACAGATGCTCAACAGGTCATCATATTTTAAATAAAAAATTAAAAGAACTTCTAAAAGATGTATACTGAGAAGTCATCATCAAGTAACACTTGGGGATGGAATATTTCAGCGTGAACGGTGTGGGCAAATGCGTGGAGTTAGGAACATAACATAAAAAGACGTCAGTGATACTCACATAGCACATGATCAGGAAGGTGGCTTTTCCAGGGCAAAGCTTATCTATTGCAGTCTGGATGTGCTGCCCCTGTGATTTCCCCAAATGTGGGAAATTTAACTGCATAATTTGTGATAATATGGTAATGGAGGATTGAGTTCTACCTTTCTCTAAAAAAAGTTAATTAAATTAAAAAAAAAAAAAAACCTTCAGTGATGTTAGACCACAGAGGTCGCATCTGCTTAGATCATAAGCATGTATGTCTGTGAACAGGAGGGACAGCATTGCTAGTTAAGAGATAGTGTTTGTCTCATTTGCAAGGACGTTAAGAGGAGAGTTTGTATTACATGAAAAAAGTAATAAACAAGATAAGATTGACATTTCTGAATCTCAGTCTTGCAGAAGAGTAGAAAATATCTGAGGAAGAAAGATTGCCATCAATCATATAGTTCTCACTCTATCCTCTCAACCTTCAAATTATGCTTTGCAAAATTGAGAACAATTATCAAGTTATCCTTTGCATGTGATAACGTTGGTTCCAGAATGCTATGATTAAAATGATGCCAAAAAATAATAGTGAACTCAAAATAAACTGATACAATTCTTTTTCATTTTTAATATAAACAAACATAAAAGTTGAACTCAAACATTTGTCTGGCATCATAAGTGAAGATTAAGTTTTCTCATATACTCTATGTTTATTTATTTATTTATTTTCTAATGTTTATTTATTTTTGAGAGACAGAGACAGAGCATGAGTGGGATTGGGGCAGAGAGAGAGACACACACAGAATCTGAAGCAGGCTCCAGGCTCTGAGCTGTCAGCACAGAGCCTGACGCAGGACTCGAACCCACATACCGCTAGATCATGACCTGAGCCGAAGTCAGACACTTAACCGACTGAGCCACCCAGGCACCCCATATAATCTATGTTTATTGAAACAACTTTGAAATGCACCTAATGCAGTATATTTTAAGGTATTGATGACCATAATGATATTTACCTGTAAAATATGAATATCCATATACAGTAGCCCCAAACAAAATAAGCCCTTAGGAAATGTTCACATTCCTCAAGTCTCCCCAACTTCAACACTGTTCCCTATCCGTAGAATGTAGACAAAGTTAATCAAATAGCAAATATTATTTAATGTAAAAATTGTGATCATACAGTCCATGCTGACATAGAGTCACAGTCCATGGTTTAAAAAACACTGACAAAATGGCCTGAGCAAATTCTATTCCATTCACTCTGTTAACCACAATTCTGGTACACAGTCAAGATCAGCTGCCTTGCTGAATGCTACCTTCATATTAATTCTCTGTGTCACTAATTACAATTACAAAGTGTTGAATACTTTAATTTTTCATGTCCAAATTGTTTTGAAATAATATAAATATTTTAAAGCAGTCAGAGGAAAATAAAAACTGATGTTTTATATTCTTACAAACATTGGGAGTTTAATAAGCTGTAATATGTTTATCAAATATAAAAGAGAAAATAGAACCCATAAAATGTAATATAATATATGTCAGGAAATCATCCTAAAAAATCATGGACTGATTGTTTTAAGTAACTTTTAAAGGGTTATCAATACACTATCCCTCTTTGTGATTGCTTCGCTTCTTACTTTTCGTCGGTAGAAGTAAAATACACTGAATTGACAAAATAGCAATATATATATATATATATATACACACACACATTAGTCATCAAATATCATGAAAACACAGATATAAGACAATAGTCGTGGAATATTCCAGAAGAAACTGAGGTGAAATTGACATGACTCGTGCTGATAGCAACATTCAAAATCATACCCAGAATGGTCTACATTTTGAAATTTTGCAACTGTTGATGTGAAGTTGGCATTTAATATATTAATGAGAATGCCTTTGATCCTTATTGAGATATAATTAATTTAATTGGTATGTGGATATTTTAAGAAGGTATTAATAATTAACACATTTATATAGTAATTACCATGTATCATTTGCACTCATCAGGATTTTATATATGTGTACGCACACAACTTAATTCTCTCCACAACTAAAGCACTCATTATCTTTACATAGGACTATTACTATCTTTATTTTGTAATGATCTAATTCAGGCACAGAGAAACTAAATTGCCCGAGTTTACCGGGGAAATCTGTACGGAGGTTGTATTGATCTACAATCCGTGCTCTGTACAACACTGCACTGTGCTACTCATTTTACGTTCCTATTTTTATATTACCTTTTTGTGTATCTTGCCTGTGTTATATGTGTAAAGACACTTAACCATTAGAGTAACATTTAAATGTATGCTTAATCCTAGTGAGTCCATGTATGCAATTTATGAATTTATAAGTTAAGTTTCAGTATAATATGATATCAGATTTAGTGAAATTTTAGAGAAGAATCTCTATACCTTTAATTGTGAGGAATTAATATTCTCATTTAAAAGTACAATTCAATTTTCTTTTATTTGAAAATTGTAATGTTTTGTTTGTTTGTACTTGTGGAATTATATGTATACATCTCAATAAAAGGAAATGTTCACTAGAAAAATTATCAGATCCTCATTAACTTATCTGGCCAAACTGAAGTGATATTTTCTACAATATTTAACTGGAAGTTTTATCTGATAATTTTAAATGTGAATTTTTAATATATCTTTCATGACCTTAAATAAGAATTTCACACTGAATAATTACAATTAAATTATGTTAACTATTTATATGTTGACTACTTTCCTTCTCAGACCAGGAATGTGTCAATGGTTCTTGTCAACACTAAATCTATTTTACATTTCTTAGAGTATTTAAATATTACAATAAATGAGAAAATTAAAGAAAAACATAATCATTTGAAAAGAGGAAATAAAACTTTTTTCTATTTTCAGAATACCTGTTTATATAGAAAATACTAAGGAATCCTCAAAACAACTACTAAAATTACTACTAAAACTACTAAATTTAGTAGTTACAAGGTATAATTTTAGTAGCATCAATTAATTCAAATGGCATGCTAAAAACCATTAATGATGCCAACAACCATAAACTACTTAGAATAAACTAAACAGAAATAAATATAAGACCTGTATATACAGAACGAAAAAAATAACATTTCTGGGAGAAGTTAAAAACCTTTGTGGACAGAGAGTTATTCCATGTGTATGAATTAGAAAGTTTATCATTTCTATGTCAATTCTTTCCAAATTGACTTGTAGATAAATTTCCAATAGAAATCCCACAAAGGGTTAAGGCTTTTGTTTTAGATAAGGCTTTTTTTTTTCTTTAAGAACAATTTTAGATCTAGCAAAATATTACAAATCAGTACAGTGTGGTCATTGATTTTTGGCAAGGTGACCAATTCAGTGTGTATGGGAGAAGTATTTTCAATGAATGGTGTTATTACAACTGTATATCCATGAACACAAGAATAAATTTGTATCCCTTAACATATATTATATATGAATATAACTCAGAATGGATCAAAGACCTGAATTTGAAAGCTAAAACTATTAAGTTCTTAGAAGGAAATGGCTGAAAACCATCATGACCTTAGACTTACCAATGTCTTTTGGATATGACAGCAAATACACAGCAAAGATAAAATAGATAAATCAGACTTTATCACATTAGAAAATTTGTGTGTCAAAGGACACTGCCAAGAAAATGGGAGGACAAACCCTATTGAATGGGATAAAACATTTACAAAATCATATATCTGACACGGGCTTAGTATCTGCAATATATAAAGAACTTTTACAACTCAACCAAAAAAAGACAACTCAATTAAAAAAAATAGGATAAAGATTTGACTAGAGATTTCTCCAAAGGAGGTTTACAATGACCAATAAGCATACATAAAGATGCTCCACGGAGAAATGCTCTCAAAACTACCTTGAGGGATCACTTCACATTCAGTAAGATAACTAGAATTATCATATGAGCCAATAATTCCATTCCTAGGTATGTATTCAAGAGAAATAAGAACATATGTCCACATCAAAACTTATACATTAACTTCATAGAGGCATTATTTATGATATTTATAAAAAGTGGAAGCAATCTGAATGCTTATCAACTGGGGGCGCCTCCGCGGCTCAGTCGGTTAAGTGTCTACCATCAGCTCAGGTCATGATCTTGTGGTTCATGATCCAGCCCCACGTAGGGCTCTGTACTGACAACTCAGAGCCTGGAGCCTGTTTTGGATTCTGTGTCTCCCTCTCTCTCTTCCCCTCTTTGGCTTTCACTCTCTCTTTCTCTCTGTCTCAAAAAAAAATAAACATTAAAAAATTAAATGCTTATGAACTGATCAGTGGATAAATAAAAAGGTGATAGGTCTGTATGATGAAATATTATTCAGCCATAAAAATGACTGAAGTACCATTACAGGCTACAATGTGGAGAAACATTCAAAACATTACATTAAGTGAGAGAAGCCAAACCCCAAAAATGGATATTATGTCGGTTCATTCATATGAAATACCCAGAATAGGCAAATTATAGAGACAGAAAGTCAATTAGTGGTTGCTACGGGATAAAGGAGGATGGGAGAAAATGGGGCTAAATGCTAATAAGTATATAGTTTACTTTGTGTTGGTGGAAATGTCCTGAAATTAGATAATGATGATTGTTGCACAACATAGAATACACTAAAAGCATTGAAATGTATGCCTTGAAATATTGCATTTATGTTATGCGCATACATCTAAATTTTTAAAATATTGTAAGTTTCAAAAATGTACTAGTATACAGGTACTAGTATATAGTTCCTATATACTGCACACTCAATTTCATCTATTATTAATCTACATCATATATTTAGCATTAATATGGTGTATTTGTTATAAGTAAATAGTTATATACCATATTACTCTTAACTAATGTCCATACTATATTCAAATTTCCTTAGCTTTTACTTATGTCATTTTTCTGACACAGGATTTAGCATACCACATTACATTCAGTAGTCATGTCTTTGTAAGTTTCCCCATGGTGTGCATTTCAGGATTTCCTTGTTTTTGATGATCTTGTCAGTTTTGAAGACTATGTTTCATTGGTATTTAGTAGAATCCCCTTCAACTGGAATTTGTTTAATAATTTTGTCATGATAAGGTTGACGTTGAGGTTATCAACATGACATCACTGTTGATATTAATCTTGATCGCCTGGCTGAGATAGTGTTGGTCAGGTTTCTCCACTTTTTTTTTTTTTTCTGATTTCTATACTCTTCTCTCTTGAAGGAAATGACTGCGTACCTCACACTTAAGAAGCAGGGAGTTATGTTTCACAGTCTTAAAAGCAGCAGATCTACATAAATTATTTGGAATTCTGCATGGGGGATTTGGCTCTTCTTCCAATTTATTTATTCAATCATTTATTTAATCAGTTTGAATTCACAGATACTTATTTTATACTTTGGGTTATAATCCAATAATGTTTTGTTTGTGTCTTTGTTAATACTGTTCGAGCTTTGGCCACTGGGAGCTCTTTCACTTGATTCCTGTGTTCCTTTGACATATTTCCATCTCTTCTTTTGCATTTGTTTGTTATGTTTCTAGCACTTACGTCCTGGCAATATAAGATGCTCCAGGCTCAACTTGTATATTTCCTGCCCCTGTTCTAGAATTGCTAATTTCCCCAAGGAACTCTGGTTCTTTTTATTGGAAAATAGTATTAGAAGCTAAGATGATTGCTACAGTGTGGTGCTAGTTGCTACTGAAGTGCCATTACGCCTAGGCCACTCAACTGACAGGGCAAGAAAGCGTGTGTGTGTGTGTGTGTGTGTGTGTGTGTGTGTACTAGCTTATGTATATACACATATCTACACTTGTTTTTATTTTTTTTTACATTTATTTATTTTGAGAAACAGAGTGAGACAAAGCATGAGCGGGGGGGAGGGGCAGAGAGAGAAGGAGACACAGAATCTGAAGCAGCCTCCAGGCTCTGAGTAAGCGGTCAGCACAGAGCCTGATGCAGGGCTCAAACCCACGAACTGTGAGATCATGACCTGAGCCGAAGTCGGATGCTCAACCGACTGAGCCACCCAGGCTCTTCTCTATAAACACTTTTGTATGTAATCATCTGAATCTATTTTAAGCTAAACATAAATTCATATTGATGCATTTAACTCTAATTTTTTACAACATGGATCTTTCTAGCCTCCTCCCCTATAACTTCTCACTCCAACAGTGAGAAACCTGACACTTACCATGGCATCTATTTACTTGTTTAATTCCAGGATAAATGTATAGTGATTTCAGAATTCTTAGCCTTACCCACAGGGAAAAAAAAAAACTTTATTATCTAGAATATAAATCTGTAGTCTTTCTTTAGCTTTGATTTTCAAGGATCTAAACATTTCTGAAGTTACTTAGCTCAGTATTGCTTCCCCCACTAGCATTAGTAAAGTTGTTTCCTATATTTCTAATATTTCCTATATTCTTAATACACTTAGAATCTTTTGTCACATTCTGCATTCCATACTGATATATGCTGACCTGCTAAATGATTTTTAAATTGCATATATTAAGGTTTATTCTGTCAACTGTAAAGTTCTGTTGGTTTTGACAAATGCATGCTTTCATATACTCACCATGATAGTGTCATATAATAGCTTCACTATCCTAAAAATATCCCCTATGCTTCACTTATTCTACCCTTCTTCTCACCTTGAACCTGTGGCAAACCATTGCTCTTTTAAAGTCATGTATAGTTTTGTCTTTTCCAGACTGACAAAGTATAATCATATAAAATGTAGCCTTAATATACTAGTTTCTTTGATTTAGCAATGGGTATTACAGATTAAACTGTCTTTTTTTAAATTAACATTTATTTATTTTTGAGAGAGAGACAGAGCATTAACAGGGGAGCAGCAGAGAGAGAGGGAGACACAGAATCAGAAGGAGGCTGGCTCTAAGCTCTGCGCTGTCAGCACAGAGCCGGACGTGGGGCTTGAACTCACAAACCGTGAGATCATGACCCAAGCCTAAGTTGGATGTTTAACTGACTGAGCCACGCAGGAGCCCCAGATTGAACTGTAGTTTTGCAGCTTGGAAGGGCATTTCCTTTGCTCAAGAAATAACACACATGTGTAAATGTACCATTGTTTATTTATTCATCCACCCATTAAAGGAACGCTTGGTTGCTTGAAATTTTTGCCAATATGGATAAACATTTGCATGCACATTTTTGTGTGAAGATAAATTTTGAGTGGAGATGTTAACTATTCCAGGTGATCATTATTTTCAATAAGCCTCTGAGGAGGATAGGGCTTTTTCCAGAGAATAGAGGTTGGAATGAGATCAAATAGCAACAAGGTTGGGAATGGGGCTTTTCAAAAGAGATCAAAATACTACCGGTTTTCTGAAGATGGGGCTTTTAATAAACTCCCAGAGAGGCAAATCCTGCTGTTGGCTATGAGTCTGCCAGCCCTCACTCATCATGACTACACCATGGAATTGGGGAAAGGAGATGGAGGTAACTCCAAGCAGAATGCCAAAGATGTTGTTCTTATTGTTTCATGAGGTTTTCTCAATAAATGATTTTCAGGTTTTTTTTCTGTGCCTTTGGTTATTTGCAAAAGTTATGAAATCTTTGGTTATCACAGTTTGGCAGGATTTTTATTTCTTATGTGATAAAGTGAGCTCACAGATGTCATCACTCCAACTTTCGAAAGTCCCACACTACTTTGGTAATCTCTTCTTGAATACTTTGCCAAATATAGCTGATGTAAAACAGAAATATGCTAAAAAATCTGTTTCCTAATGTCTTCCTCTAGACATAATTCATTAATCATACATTCTACCTCCAAAGTTACTACGAGTGACACTTTCAGCATTTTTCCAGTGGATATTATGGATTGCCATCTTTCCAGTCTCTGATAGTACCTCACAAGCCACTAGCTGCTCAGCAACTAAGTCAAAGA
Organism: Lynx canadensis; assembly: GCF_007474595.2. Taxonomy (NCBI): domain Eukaryota; kingdom Metazoa; phylum Chordata; class Mammalia; order Carnivora; family Felidae; genus Lynx; species Lynx canadensis. The sequence continues at coordinate 114,660,569 of NC_044311.2, forward strand.
CATGCCTTTCAGTTATAATCATTGCTGTTGTTTTTAATGCCAGCAATCCACTTGCAGGTACCAGTTTCCCGAATTGGTTGTAATAGACATGTACTAAGTTATTTTCCTTAACAAATTATCCTCAATCTCAATGGCATGAAACAGTAAATTTCTGTTTCTCTTCTATTTCATCCAAGGTATGTTGGCAGGAGGAGTTCCTCTCATGGTAGTCACTCAATGGATGGATGTTCCCTTGCAACAAATAACTCAAAATTGACAAGGGCATGGGGACTTATTGCTCAGAGATATACACCACTTTTGCTTATATTCCATTCCAAAAATAAGTCACACGTACATAATCACCTTCAAAAGAGGAGAGAAATTGCAATCCAACCATATACCCTTGAGGGGAACTTAAAACAAAAATAGTGGAGGGGCGTCTGGGTGGCTCAGTTGGTTGAGCATTCAGCTCTTGATTTTGGCTCAGGTCATGATTTCATGGTCCATAAGTTCAAGCCCCACATCAGGCACCGCACTTTGAATGAGGAGCGTGCTTGGGATTCTCTCTTCCTCTCTCTCTGCCCCTCCCCTGTTCATGCTTTCTATAAATAAATAAATAAATAAATAAATAAATACATACATACATACATACATATTTACATACATACATACATACATAAATATATGAATGAATAAATAAATGAACGAATGAATGAACAAACAAACAATAGTGGAAATATACTCCAAGAACTCTGACAATTCACTTATTGAATCATTCATGTTAAGAAGTAGACAGGACAGATGATTTGCATTCTTACACCCTTTCTGAGTAGGTGTTATATCTTCCCTGTTAAATCAGGAGAGTAGTTATTACTGTGGAGTAGCTCCAGCCTAGGGATGGAAAAATATATTTCATTTCCAATGCTAGCTTAGATAGATTGATAGCAATTGCCCATGGTGGTGTTTTGAGAAGTATTGTGAAGCCTCTTCAAGGCTCAGTGGAAAAGATTGCCATGATTGATTAGTATGTTCCAGATAAGCAAAACTATTATAGACATCTGAAATAGGTAGTTCAATCATTCTACTCTCCAGAGCTCTAAGCCTACAATGTGAACAGTCATGCATTAGCTCTAGAATGATAGAAACATTTTAAACAAAATAACATGTCAAGTACTTAGAATATTTTTAATATAATTTATAGTAATTATAGATATCTCAAGAATAGAAATATCTGGCATCTTGTGGACAATAAGAAGAGATACTGTCATACCAACAGTAAAGAACTAATTCTAAATATATTCATATGCATACATATATATGCATACACATACATACATATTTATTAAACATGAGCTTTGGCTTGAAGATTAGATAATATTTATCTATATGGAATTAACAACCATCAGTTGAACTACATGATAAATTATTTGGCATCAGTTGAAAAGATTCTAATGACTGTGTTTAATTAAACCTATCTAGAAAAAATTTCCCAGGACAACATTGGACTGGGAACAAAAGATTATATTGAAAAAGAAAGCATTTCTCTTGGCTCTATGTACTCCAACTTTTTGTGCCTATCTCTGTGTTGATATCTGATGTGTTTTCCCCGGATGAAATCCCTGCCAATAATTTGCCACTCACTTGCATCCTTTCCACTCTACTAGGCAAAATTTGATCTTCCATCAGTGAGAACTGCTACAGCTGCACAGTCACTAAAATTGTAGATGTTTAAGTAAAATACCCTAAAGTGTATAGAAAATCTCTTTTCCTTGTAAAAGTGGGACACTCAGATTGAACCATGTGGACTCATCTTACAGAATTATTTACCAGAATGCTTTTTTATCCATTTGACAAAAAGACCTCTGTTGAGGCCAGCCTCTTTTCCATGCTTCAATCATATGGTGAATATAACCTAGCATTCATCTGGATCTTCCGAAGAATCTTAAAATAACAGACTTAAACTGTCCATTCTCAATAGTGATATGGACATAGGCACGACCATTAAGTTCTGTATAAGTAAACAGATCTTTAGCTATATAACTATGACTTCAACTACAACAAATTTACCTAAGTAAAATGGCACTTACCATAAGTATTGGCACTTAACATAAGTATAAATTAATTGCTTCTCCTTTTATCAATCACATATTCTTACTGAATAATATTCATGTTTTGCAGTGTTCTGTTCCATAATAGGTCATGGATAATGTTAAACTTGGAAAAAGTTTTGAATATTTCATATAATGAATATCCATTACAGAAAAGATTCTAGGAATTAGCTATAATTTAGTTCATTCTCTTACTTTTAGGGAAAAAAAATAGCAAAATCTTCTAAATTAAATGACTTGTCCAAAGTCACAAGTTACTAAGTGGTAGGACCCAGGCTATAATTATGTTTCCTGACTGCTAATTCTGTACCAAATATTCTCTTGATATTTAATTTAAGTTTAACAAAAGTTTTATATTCTATGGGAGGTATATGATTAAAATAATTGGCATTTTGTATAACATCTTACCCCACGATGTAGTTGTATAATACAATACATTATACCATGAGTGTGACAGTTAAGGTTTTGACCTGACACAGTAAATATGGTTTATTCCTACTTTACAGTGTCTAATATAAAAGTTGGAGGTCTCAGAGAGTGAGGTTAGAATATTTGAAGGCTATTTCACTCACGTGTCTGTCAGTTGATTCTAGGAAGATTCAAAGAACTGGGGCCTGGCACATCTTCTCAAGGAATTCTTTCTATCTCTGTGTGATCTCTCAAAATGTTATCTCCAGCATGGTATCTTCCAAATACTCATATTTCTTATATGTTATCTCCAGGCACATAAGACGTGTCTCAAGAGGGATAGTCAGGTGGAAGCCATATCATATCTTATGACTTACACTTGTAAATCACGCAGTGAGGAGTTTGACATATTTTACCCATCAAAGTCATTACAAAAGTCTTCCAAAGTTCAAGAGGAGAAAAACTGAATCATCTCTCTTGATGGAGCAGTGTCAACATCATATCATAGGAAGATGATGTGTGGTGGAAGAGATATTGATATACCTGTTTTTGAAAAATATAGTGTGAAATTGTCCTCCTTCTGGTCATAATAACTCAAAAACATCTCACATTGACAATATAGTCACCCCCTCCACCAAAACTCCCAATCTTTTCTTGTTATGGCATTATCTAGGATGTCCAGGTAGGTGCAAATGAGCATCTACAACTACAACTCTTTGAATACAGCCCTTTTGAAGGTTATCTGCCCCTGCATATCTTACATATAATGATGGGAAAGATAATGGATAGCTACTATAGACTCTCCTGTTCAACAGCTGGGAAAATGAAGGCATTTAAGAGTCATGGGTAGGTACAGCCTGGACCAATTTTCCCAATTATTCAAGTAGGGTTTGTCTTACTGTTTGGTATGATCTCTTTGTGTCTTGGCTTTGTTAAATTACATAAATATATAATATACAGTAATAGTGCAATAAAGGAGAAAGACAGAACTAAGACATTGTTAGGGAGTTAATATTTATTAATATTTATGTCCTACCAAAAGTCAGATGTTGAATCCCTCATATGTTGACCCCACAATGTAATGGTATTAGGAGATGGTCCTTTGGGAGGTAATTAGGATTAGATGAGATCATGAGAATGAAGCCCTTTTTAGAGTCATGAGAGAGCTTACTTCCTCTCTCTGCTCTCTGCTATGTGAAGATACAATGTCAGCAGTCCAGAAGAGGGTCCTCATGAGAAATTGATTATGCTAGTACCCTGAGCTTGTACTTCTAGCCTCAATCTGTGAGAAATAAATTTCTGTTGTTTATAAGCCACCCAGTCAATGGCATTTTTGCTATAGCAATCTGAGCTAAGACAGACAGATAGAAAACAAATAGAAAAACCTACCTTGGGAGTAAATGCAAGACTGTAAAGAGATTGGCAGAATAAAAATAAGAAGGAGGAGGAGGAGAAGGGGAGGAGGAGGAGGTGGAGGAAAGAGAAGGGGGAAAACAATCCAACTAAATACTCTGCAATAGTTGGAGATTCAGTACTCCACTTCCAATACTTGATAGATTAACAAATATTAGAAGACTTAAACAACGCCATAAAAGAACTAGACTTTATAGACAGCTATAGAACACAAACATATGGAAATTGAACACATATTTGGGTGATGAATGCAATGGAGAGTGACTGCTAATGAGCACAGTGTTTATTTTTGGAGTGATGAATGTGTTTCAAAATTAAATAATGGTGATAGATGCACAACTTTGTGAATATACTTAAAACCCCTTCACAAGTATGAATTTCATGGTATGTGAATGATATTTCAAGAAATCTGATATAAAAAGTCTCTTACAACTTATTAATTACACGACAAATTATACCATTAAGAAATAGACAAAGGGTCCGAATAGACATTTCTCCAAAGAACAGATACAAATGGCACATGAAAAGATGCTCAACATTAGCAATCAGAGAAATGCAAATATAATCACAATGAGATACTATTTGACATCCACTAGGATGGTTATAATAAAAGACAGAGATAAAGGAAAGCATTGGTGAGGATGTGGAGAGAACAGAACCCTCACAAACTGCTGCTAGGAATGTAAAATGGTGAAGCTACTGGAGAAAAGAGTTTGGCAGTTCCTAAGATGTTGAACATAGCGTTTCTCTAAATTCTATTCCTAGGCATAGAGTCAAAAGAAATGAAAATTTATGTCTATACAAAATTTTCTCATGAATGTCTATAGTATCATTATTTATAATAGCTCAAATATCCACCACTGGTGAACGGATAAATAAATTGTGGTATATCCGTACAATTTATTATTTGGTAATGAAGTACCAATGGATTCTACAACCTTCATAAATCTTAGAAACATTATGCTAAGTGAAAAAAGGTAGTCACAAAAAGACTATTGTATAATTCCTATTTTATGAAATGTCTAGACTGGGAAAATCTATAGCAACAGTAAGTAAATTAGTGGTTGCCTAAGGCCAGGGGATGGGAGGAGGTTGTGGCCATGAGGAACAACTGCTATGGTCCTGACTTTCTAAATATTCTAAAACTCATTGTGAAGTGGTTGCACAAGTCTGTGAATACAGAAAATGCCATAGAAATGTTCCGTTTATAACTTTAAAAAAAAATAAGCTTCATGCCCAGCATGGAGCTGAACATGGGGCTTGAACTCAAGACCCTGAGATCTAGACCTGAGCTGAGATTTAGAGTCAGATGCTTAACTGACTGAGAGCCCCAGGTGCTCTAGAAATGTTCAGTTTACAAATGGATAAATTATATGGCATGTTATATACATCTCAAAAAAGCTGTTTTCTTTAAGCATTTATTTTTCTCACATAGGTGCAACTCGCATTTACTTCATATGACATCTCAAAGGGTGGAGCATCTCAAAGGCTGGGGGCTGGGTTTATCACAAAGTTGAGAGCTTTATACACTGAGCACCTGTCTAGAAACTCTTTGGGCTCTCTGTCCATTTCTGTATATTCCAAATACATGATATTTCCAATATGACATATTCAATGTAGGCAAGTTTTTTATCTATCAACCCAAGGCTGCCAAGATCCCCCTTCAAAAAGAAAGAGTGACTTAACAAATAGCACTCATCTTTTAACAAACTAATGTGGGAAGTCGCATGCTATCACTTTCACTATACTCTATTGGTTGAAGATGTCTTGAGACACTGACCAAATTAAAGATGAGAATTAGCATTTCTTTTTAAGAAGATATAGAATGCATATCTGAAAATATGTATATTTGACAACTACATATTTGGAAAATATAACCTGCCACAACTAACTAAGAAATGTGTTTGAGGCGCGCCTGGGTGGCGCAGTCGGTTAAGCGTCCGACTTCAGCCAGGTCACGATCTCGCAGTCCGGGAGTTCGAGCCCCGCGTCAGGCTCTGGGCTGATGGCTCAGAGCCTGGAGCCTGTTTCTGATTCTGTGTCTCCCTCTCTCTCTGCTCCTCCCCCGTTCATGCTCTGTCTCTCTCTGTCCCAAAAATAAATAAACGTTGAAAAAAAATTAAAAAAAAAAAAAAAAAAAAGAAATGTGTTTGATATTGAAGCTCTACCAGTTTACCACATATTACCAAGTCTCTAATTCTAACACATGATCTTGTTTCTTTTAAGTTTATTTATTTATTTATTTTGAGAGAGAGAGAGAGAGAGAGAGAGAGAGTGAGAGCAGGAGCAGAGTGAGTGATACAGATGGAGAGAGAGAGAGAGGGAGAGAGAATCCCAAGCAGGCTCCACGCTGAACCCCACATGGGGCTCAATCTCATGATCCTGAGATCATGACCTGAGCCAAAATCAAGAGTCAGATGCTTAATCAAATGAGCAACCCAGGTGCCCCACACATAACCTTGTTTTAAATTGACTTCTCCCAGGGTGCCTAGGTGGCTCAGTTGGTAAAGCATCTGACTCTTGATTTCAGTTCAGGTCATGATCTTGTGGTTTGTGAATTCAAGTCCGACATCGGGCTCTGTGTAGCATGGAGCCTGTTTGGGATCCTCTCTCTGCCCCTCCCACATTCTCTCTCTCTCTCTCTCTCTCTCTCTCTCTCTCTCTCTCAAAATCAATAAACTTTAAAGAAAAAATATATAACTTAACTTCTCTAATAGGATTCATCTATTTAAAGATACTTGTATCTCCCATTTTGTCTGTGGAATTGCTTAGGAAGATTACCTTCAGGTTAAGGATCTGGTAGTGTTCTTTTAAGATCCCGATATTTATAGTTGCAAAACCAGAATTTGAAAGGATTGAGTAATTAGAAAAAGTAACTTGGAAATTTAGCAACTTGGCTCCTCCATTTACTCACATGGGCATGCATTTAATGTTTTTTCCTCAATGAGGTTTTTGTTTGTTTTTGAAGGGAGTATGCAACAATGTTTATTTCATAAACATATTACTGCTTTTTGGGTGCCATTTGCTATCATTATCGCTTTCAAATGTTGACCGAATGAGGAAGGTACTACTATTTTCGGATGAACAATTAGAGCAACATGGAAGTTAAATAACCTGTCCAAGATCCCAGCACAAGGTCTGAGATTCTGGCCAAGGTAGTATGGCTCCAAGGTCCCCACTCACTACTACTGTGCTATGCTGCTTTTCAAGAAGAAGGTAGGAGCATGAAGGATATACCAGAAAGAACCTGAAGAGATGGAGACAGCTGGAGCTAAGAGAAGGAAATGATTTTCAGCTACTTAGAGACCATGCATGTTTCTGTGTCCTCAGAAACACTCTACAGGCAAAAGGTCCTTAGATGGATATTAAGGAAGAGAACTTGTGTCTATTTGATTACACCAGCCTGGTACGGGGCACACACTGAATAAATAATGCTGGTCATCATTATTTTTTCTTCCATCCACTTCTGGCTGCATCCCTGCCTCAAACTGTACACTTTTTGCCAAAATGTCAAAGTTCAACTTCCTACTTCTGCTTCAAGCTGGGATCAGCTTCTTTCCTCATGTTTCTCTAGAACTCAGGACTCGCAGCATCAGGAGAGGGACCATTCCAATGCAGCTTGGCAAACTTCTGGGTGGTCAGGTGAATGTTGAGCTCTCAAGTGCCAGGGAGGTCAGACCTCTCCTTAGAGTGGCTCCTCCTAGAGGAGTTGTTGAAGTGGCCAAGTAATTGTCCTGCTTCCATAGTCATTTTTTTGGTGTGGGGAGGGAAGAGAAATTGGGAAAATTCATATAGTTATTTTGAAAATAGTTAAAATTAAGACATGCTAAATAGAATTTTTATATGTTAGGAAATATGGAGCAAAGACAACAGAAAAATAGTTCCTTTCTGCAATATCAGGGGACCCTAACATGGAGCTGGGAGGGTATTGGGGAGTTTAGTCTTATGCATGTCCACATCTAAATTCTTCTTTTTTTAATGTTTGTTTTTGGGGGGGGAGGAAGAATGAAAGTGAAGGAGGGGCAGAGAGAGAAGGAGACAGAAGATCTGAGGCAAGCTCTGGGCTGACAGCAGGGAGCTCAATGCAGGGCTCAAACTTGGGAATCTTGAGATCATGATCTGAGCCTAACTTGGATGATTAATTGATTGAGCCACCCAGCTACCTCCACATCTGAATTTTAATTCTTTTTAAAAAAACTTATATAAGTCTGTAGCTTTTGCTTTTATAAATTCTATCTTTCTCCTCTTCACTTGAAGCAGAGTTTAGTTTCCTCTAGCATCTCTCTCCTGGTTTCAAATTCCTAAAGACCCCAAATAAACCTGTTTTGTTTTGCAACCTCAGTTCTTTCTTTGCAAAACTTGAATATCAGCAGGATTAAAAGTAATAGGAATAAAATTTTTTATATTTTGATTTAAATGTTTTAGTTTTTCAATGGCAAAATTTCATTGTTTTCTCTATACACGCAAACACAACACTCAGTTGCTTGAGAAGTACAGTGAAAAATCATCAAATGCGAAAAGATATGTGTGCAATATTTTGTGTGTATTGGAGAGAAGTAGAAGACAATGCTGTCTCAGAAAATAAATATTATGTAATAAAACAATTTACAATAAAGGAAACTTTCTTACTCTGCTAGACCCAAACATAGTCCTTAATACTAGAAAGTCTAAAGGGATGGAAATTTTTGCTCACGTAAAAGATATTTATTGTATTTAAAAAAATAATCAGCCAAATTGTCAGTTAACATAAAAAGTAAATCATGACTATGGTAACTTGGAAACAAAGAAAGATCACCAACGAAACAACTAATTTTAATCAATAAGCACGTGTAAGTTGGAATGAATGTTTATGGATTAGTAATGAGGAGTTGTTGTCAGTTAAAATGAACCTTGGATATGGACATATAACACTGATTTTTTGTTACTGCAAAGAAAATATCAACTATGTGTGCCTCTCCATGTTATCAAGGCACTATTTTAAATATGCTATGGCAATTTAGCAAAGGTAATTTAAATAATTTGTTTTGCATTTTATGGAGTCATCCAAACATTGTGATTATTTCTAAAAACTCAACAGCTGTATACTGTACACCTATTGCCTAAATTTAAAACACACACACTCATATTCACAATTAAGATTTTATGATATACTTAGTACTAATACCATATATATCTTTCGTATCATTTATGAGAAAAAAGCAGAATGGTTATTAAACTTTCAAAAAATATTTTTTCACAATTACAGTGTATTTTTTTCTCAGACAGCATTTTCATTTTTTACAGCATTTTCATTGTTCATTATTTTAATAGCATACTTTTATATATAATTGGATTTATTTTAATGTATGAAATTTCATAAAAGCACGTTTATAACTGTTTTGAGGCATCTACTTTTGGTGTATATTTTGCTATCATTATGTCATGGTTTTTCTCTTAATCTATATACTTCCTTAGGGTGATAACTATGTCGTGTTCATATTTCTTAGATCATTCTGCGTACCCACACGTATTTATCAAATTAATAAATTTGCACTTATTATGTATGTGCTATGTTTTCTAGATCTAAAATTTAAAGAAAAAATTGGCTGTAATTATTGTTTGGTTTAAAAAAAAGTGGCAAACTTTTGAGGTCTCAATTATTTCCAGTAAATTTTAATGCAAGACATAAAAAGGTATATGTTTGAATCTTATTTCTTCCGTTGTCACTTTTTATAATAAATTGTTATCAAAGGTGACACGAATAGAATGAATAAATCTAAAAGTGTAGTTACTTTCCCATCTTCTTGGGTAATAGTTGAACCTTTGATTATGTTTCATCAGAAATGCTGCTTCTGCTTGTCTGTGAAGGTAAGAGTTTGTTTAGTTTGCTCATTCACCAAAGCAGAAAATTAGATTACTCTAGAAGACTGGTCAGCAGAGCAGAAAGTTAGCTACATCTACAGGTGAGTGGAGGTGTCACTGAGATGGAAAGTCATGCTGTGTCACCATGTTGGTAAAATTATTTGAGAAGTGAAAGCATAAAAATCATTCATCAATATCTTTATGAAATAAATTATATTTCATTGAAATAACCTGAAACAAATCCAAGAAAAATTAAATCTACTTATAGAGGCGGGTGGAAAATAAAAGATAGTGAAATGCATGGAAACTAAAAGGTACTAGGGGAGATATTGAATAACACAAATGTGTGAGGAACAGCATTTATATTTGTCATCTATTGCTGTCTTATAAATTACCACAAATCGTGCCTTATAAGACAACACATTTATTATCTCAGTTTCTGTGGGTGAAGAGTCTGGATATTATTTGGCTCAGTCTTTTGTTTAGTGTTTCCAAGACTGCAACCAAGATGTCAGCCTTATCTGGGGACTTGACTAGGAAAGGATCTACTAAGCTCACTTGGATGGTTTGGGGAGTTGATTTCTGTGCGGCTGTAGGGCTGAGGGCACTGGCTTCTTGTGACTATTAGCTGAGGACTGCCCTCTCCAACTAGAAGCTACCTTCTGCAATTAGAGACCACTTGTGGGTTTTTTGCCATGTGGCCTTCTCCCTAAACGCACTCACAACAAAGCAGATTGCTTCTACAAAGCTGACAAAGAAGAAAGTCTACACAGCGAATCTTCTACCAATATAGCATTTTACATAATGTAGCATAATTATGGGAGTACCCTTCCATTATCTTTGCCAAAGTCTCGTGGTTAGAAACAAACCACAGATCCACCCAGATTCAAGGGAAAGATGTTACAAAATGGTGTGAATATCAGAAGTTGGCATCAACTCAGGACCTCTCCTACACAGCATTTGAGGATCAAGAACGATGAGAATTGCGGATCATATGGCAGTTCTATTTCTAATGTTTTGAGGAATCTTCAAAATGTTTTCTATAGTGGCTGAACCAATTTTCACTCCATCAAGAGTGCACAAGGGTTCCTCTATTTCCACATCCCCACTTGTTAGCGCTTGTCTTCTTGATGATATCCATTGTAACAGGTGTGAGGTCATATCTCACTGTGATTTTATTTTGCATTTTCTTGATGATTTGTGATGTTGAGCATCTTATCATGTACCTGTTGATCACCTGTATGTCTTCTTTGTAAAAATGTCTACTTCCTCATCCAATTTTAAAATCTTATTATTGGGTTTTTGTTCTTGAGCTGTATGAGTTTTTTTTATACATTTTGGATATTAGTCCCCATCCAATATATGGTTGGCAAATGTTTTCTCTCATTCTGCAGGTTACCTTTCCATTTTTTGACTGTTTTTGTTTGTTTGTTTGTTTGTTTGCTTGCTTTCTTGTTTTCTGGGAAGTAGCATTTTAGAAAAGAGTCTGGTCCTTATTTTCAAATGAATGTTTCCATCAGGGTCATTTCAGAGAAAAGTTTCTGTTAATTGCTGAACATTTAAGGGTCCTTGCTCTACCTCCTGAAAATGCATATCAATTTCACAAAGAGTTTGACTATTAAAAGAATGTAACATTTAACTAAGGTAGTACAATGTCAGGAGCAAATAGGTAGTTCTGAATAGAGTTTTCCATTTAGAATATCAGATATATATCATATATATATATATATATATATATATATATATATATCCATCCAGTATAGAATATCACATAAAACTGGATGCACTAAAGCTGACCGTATATTTGGTCAGCTCTGGAATCTTCCAGAACAGACAATTCCCCATTATCTATTATTCACAACAAAGTCTTTCATTTTAAAGAACTTGTTGACCAAACCCCAATGGTGGCATCATGCTTCAGCACATGTTTGAATGCCATGGAGGACTGAATGCAATATAACATCTGTTCACTTCTATCATAAGTAAGTTTTATATAGCCTGCAGACCATGTCTATGATAAGGAATCATATAGAAACTTTGTTTCAGATCATATTGTTTAGTTACAGCATTTTTATTTGCTTCTCGCCACCATAGTTTCTATTTCTCCATAAAAACTGTTTTAAAATTCCTGTCAGCTAATATAGCATCTGTGTTACTTGGAATCAATCTCTGTTGATTGAATTTCCTCCTGACATTGGGTCACATTTTCATATTTCTTCTTTTAAAAAAATAATTTTTGATTGTAATTTGGACATTGTAAATGTTATTTTGTAGAGATTTTAGATTCTAAGCATTGTTTATTCTTATTTCAGAAAACTCTTGCCTTTGTTGAATTCAAAGTATAAGCTCTCTCTCTTTAATAGCATCTCAAATCTCAGTTACTTCTACTTAGCTGAAATGCTATGTTGCTTCCATATTTAAGGAGTCATCCAGATATTTAGGTGGAGTTTATTCACAAAAAGTGGACAACATGGATAATGGGGAATTGTCTGTTCTGGAAGATTCCAAAGCTGACCATATATATGGTCAGCTTTAGTGCACCCAGTTTTATGTGATATTCTGTACTGGATATATATATATATATATATATATATATATATATATATATATATTTGTGTGTGTGTGTGTGTGATAAGTGATATTCTAAATGGAAAACTCTATTCAGAGCTACCTATTTGCTACTGACATTGTACTACCTTAGCAAATGTGTGCTTCTCTATTTCCACTGGCTGTGATTTTTCCAAAAACCTATGGCTTTCATACCAGAGTTCTAGCTATTCTGTGTAGTCGGTGCGTTCCCTCAGGCTAAAAGCATTAAAGCCCAATCTACTCCAAGACCATTTCCTTTTAAATGCTTACTACTGTCAATTAATAATTTTATTTTCCATGCTTTCCTGTGCCTTCAAAAGCCTGTGTGTGTGTGTGTGTGTGTGTGTGTGTGTGTGTGTGTATTTTGACCATAGTTTATAACTATTGTCTATAAAAGGGTCAATCCAACAGGAGTAATATGACCATATCAGGACTGGAAGTCCCAAGAACAGAACGAGAAATTAAAGGATGCTATTTAGAGTTTCAGGGTTTTTAATGCTTTCACTCTGCCTTTTCTTGACTTCTTCAGTGGCTTAAACATGACTATACTGCCCTCTTTGTTGTTGTGCTTGTTCTGCATGAAATTAAAATTTCCAAATAAAGAAACAATAGTAATAATCTATAACTGTCAAATGAGAAGATCCCTTAATGTTGTAATGACATCACTTGGACATTGTTTAGTCTGCATTTGCAACCAACCTTATTCCTTTTAGCCTATATTCCTGATAGAATTTCTTCAATAGGTACCAAACATTACTTTGTCTCTTTTCTTAATAGTTACAAATTACTTTTGGCCCAGAGAAAACTAGAAATTATTGATCCTTAAAACATAATTTGTCTAGGGGCACCTGGGTAGCTCAGTCAGTTAAGTGTCCGACTTTGGCTCAGATCATGATCTCACCATCCATGAGTTTGAGCCCCGTGTCAGGCTCTGTGCTAACAACTCAGAGCCTGGAGCCTGCTTTGGATTCTGTGTCTCCCTCTCTCTCTGCCCCTCCTCTGCTCACACTCTGTTTCTCCATCTCTTCCTCAAAACATTAAAACATTAAAAAACATTAAAAAACATTAAAAAACATTAAAAAATTAAAATAAAAAACATTATTTGTCTAGAAATATAGACAGCAATATAGTGCAAAACAGAATTAAACTATTTTCATATTTATCTCTAGGTTTTAAAGAAAGGTCACTATGACTTCTTGGAAAAATAATTATTTGAATTTTGGATAAATAATCCTGAGTATTCTCAATGCATATTCATCTCTAATAAGTGTTGCTTTTATAGCAGTGACATGAACATGATGTCTTTTCACATACAATTTTAGAATATTAATAATTTGGAAATACCTAGGAATAACTTTGATATATTTAGAATGGTTTAAATTCTCCCTAAAGATTAATTTAAAGCAGGAATAAATGACTTCTAATTCATATGATAATAATTACTTGTTACTTCAACAATGCTTATAAAATTCTATTATAAAGCAATGGGTTAATGAATCATTAAATAATTTTTCTTCTTATTAGCAAATATATATTCGCAATATTTTTGATAGTTGCCCTTTTATAGAAAGCTTTCACAGCAATCAAATTGACACACTGAAAAGTGCTGGCTAAAGATTCAAATGTTCCATTGTGCACTTAAGAGAAAAAGACCAGAGGGTTATTATGTCTGCAGTGGGAGTTTCAGTTCTTTTGTGTTCTCTCCATTTCTATGGACAGGCACTTGTTTATTGTAAAAGGTAGATTCTGTCCTCTGGTGCTCAGACCGCCACAGACTAGATAGCCTGAAGACAATTTAGTGTTATTACATTCACAAGAATTCTTTTTTTTTTTAATGTTTATTTATTTTTGAGAGCGAGAGACATAGTGTGAGCAGGGGAGGTGCAGAGAGAGAAGGAAACACAGAATCTGAAGCAGGCTCCAGGCTCTGAGCTGTCAGCACAGAGCCCGATGCGGGGCTCGAACTCATGGACTGTGAGATCATGACCTGAGCTGAAGCTGGATGCTCAACCGACTGAGCCACCCAGGCACCCCCATTCACAAGAATTCTTGATTTAATATGAATGCTTATCTTGAAACTCACTGGTCTTTACCACTCATGTACTTTTATAAGGTTTTACACTATTTAACAAGGATGGTGCTTAACTGTATTCAGAATGATTGAAGACACTTCACAAGTTTATTATGACGATGATGCCATAGTATCACATTAGCAATTATCCAGTGGCCTGTACTCAAGTGTCAATAGAAGGCATCGATGAATATATAGTATTGCAGCTCTATTAGTGTCTTCTATTAATGTCTTTCTGTTGGTGTCTTCCTTTGAGGAAAATGAGATGAAGCACATGAGAATTTGTTTATAGTCATAATTTCACAAGCCAGTTTGGAACTTCTAAGCAACAAAGAAGGTATTAAATATTTAAATGCCATTCTTGGTACTCTTTAAATGGCCAAGACACCTATAATTCAAGTGATTAATGCACATAATTGCGTTATCTTAATATTTATATCTATCAATTCTAGCAACTGAAATAATTCTTTGAAAACTAAATATTTTAAGACCTAAAAGAAGAAAATCTTCTGAAAGTTTTGAAGTTATATATTTGGAATATTGATAAAAATATTAACTGCAGATAGCAATCAAACAAATGTAAATAACAATTATACTTCTCAATATAACAAATAATGTAGAACTTCATTTTTTAAAAATTTTTTTATAATGTTTATTTTTGAGAAAAAGAGAGAGAGAGAAAGCGCAAGGGGAAGAGGGGCAGAGAGTGGGGAGACACAGAATCCAAAGCAGGCTCCAGGCTCTGAGCTGTCAGCACAGAGCCCCACACGGGGCTTGAACTCGTGAACTGTGAGATCATGACTTGAGCCAAAGTTGGCTGCTTAACCACCCCATAGTATGGACTTTTAGACAAAATGGACTAACAAGAAAAGTGACAATCCTATACAATGCATGACATAGAAGATAACATGCATAAACATGTCAGTGGCTGTGGGATTACACATCATGATAAATCTTTTTTTGGGGGGGTAAATTTTATTTATTCAAAGCTTAAATATCGTAAGCTTTTGACTTTGATTATATATATTTTATTTCTTAAGTTTTTTAAGACAGATGGTTATAAAATTTCACTTTCTAAAAAATTAGCATTAGTAGTTTTTTTTTCTAAAAAAAACATTCTTTGGCCAATTTTTCATTAGAAAATTGTGAAAGTCATATATGCACATATACATATGTACAGACAAACACATATCACATAGGTACACTATAAATACACATATGTATATATATATATATTTTACATATACTTATATATGTATACATTTTATAACCGTAGTTTCTATATACAATGAATACTATTCTATAATTGTCATTTCAGATTTATTTCTGTCTATAATACATACAGATTATTTTGATATTTTAAATCATTTTATTTTTTAGAGTGGTTTAGTTTCACAGCAAAATTGGGAAGAAAGTCTAGATTTTTCCTATATAGCCCTTGCTCCCACACATGCATAACCTCCCTCATTATCAACATCCCCCACCAGAGTGGTTTATTTGTTACAGTTGAAGAACCTACACTGACACACCTTAATCACTGAAAGTCCATGGTTTACATGAGGGATCACTTTTGGTCTTGTACATTCTATGGGTTTGGACAAATTTATAATGACATGTATCCATCTTTATAGTATTATACAGGGTATTTTACTGCCCTAAAAATTATTGATGTTCTACCTATTCATCCGTCCCATAATTGAAATCCTTTAAAAGATGATTCTTATTCAATCCAGATAAATTTAAGCAAAGGGATTTTAGGGCCAGTGACTGAATTTACTTTATTTTAAGATTGGAGTAGTTCAAGTTTTAAATCATCGTTTGATACTCTATCATGACTGAGGTGAAATTAAATTATTCATATATATTTTCAGAATACATAGAAAAGAACGTTTCCTCATTTTTAACACTGACTTCTATCTAAGTAAAAAATTGTTTCTAGTTTATTTTGCTAAGTATATTCTGTAAAGCTTTTGAAACACAATATAAAATGACATATTTACAATAAATGGAGTTTTCATGGATATTTTTCTACTCTTCTGATAAGGACATAAAACAGGACATAAAACAGATAATGTCAAAGTTTTAACTTAAATATACTAGTATATTCTTTAAAGTGTGAATTTAATCATCAGTATTCTGAAACTCTCCTCGAGAAGCCAAATACAAGTTAAAATGAACTTTAACTCATGTCATGAAGATTTAGATGATTTCAGAATGAAACAAGTTCATGTTTTTCTCACATTTTACTCAGGTTTTAACAAGAGAGTTTGTAATAGTTTATTAAATTGTCATAAAATGGAAATTAAATGTGAAACAAAATACAATTTAAGATGGAGATTTTCTTAGATCTGTATATCTTATCACCCAAAAGACAGATACTACTGTTAAAAATTATTGTGAGGAATCAGTGTGTTCCTCACAATAATTTTTGTGGAAGCAGTATGGTTTTGCTTTTAAACTTTTTTAAAAGAAAGTCTCAGGCCTTTACATCTGTCTCTACTTTGGCATGGAGTTTAATAAAGATAAATGATAATATGAACAAGAAGAGACACTTCTTACTGCTTCATACTTCAGTACTTTGAGCCTTTCCCACTTATTCTGCTTTATTAATTTTAAAGAAGATGACACTTAAGTGCCCTATTGTTGCATTGATTGATAATATTGAAGAAATATTCAAGCATATGAGATTTGAGTGGGAAAAAGAAAAAAAAAAAACATCTGAAAAGAGGGACAGATAATAAGAGCTAAATTGTTAACAAAAGTCCAGGACCAGGCGGCTTCACAGGTGAAATCTACCAAACATTTAAAGAAGAGTTAATACCTATTATTCTCAAACTATTCCAAAAAATTGAAAAGGAAGGAAAACTTCCAAATTCATTCTATGAGGCCAGAATTACCCTGATACCTAAACCAGATAAAGACTCCACTAAAAAAGAGAACTAGAGACCAATAACTTGGATGAAGAGAAATGCAAACATTCTGAACAAAATACTAGCAAAGAGAATCCTACAATATATTTTAAAAACTCATTCATCAAGATCAAGTGGGATTTATACGTGGGTTTCAAGGGTGATTCAATATTCATAAATCAATCACCCTGATATACCACATTAATAAAAGAAAAGATGAGCCATACGACCCTTTCAATAGATGCAGAAAAAGCATTTGACAAAGTACAACATCTATTCATGATAGGAAACTTCAACAAAGTAGATTTAGAAGGAATACACCTCAACATAATAAAGGCCATATATGAAAAATCCACACCGAATATCATCCCTGGTGGGGGAAAAACTCAGTTTTTCAGGAACAAGACAACAATATCCACTGTCACTACTTTTATTCAACATAGTACTGGAATTCCTAGCCACAGCACTCAGACAACCAAAAGAAATAAAAGACATCCAAATCGATAAGGAAGAAATAAAACTTTCACTATTTTCAGATGACACGATACTCCATATAGAAAATCCAAAGTACTGCACCAAAAAACTGATAGAAGTCATGCATGAATTCAGTACAGTCACAGGATAAAAAATCAATGTACAGAAATCTGTTGCATTTCTATATACCAATAATGAAGCATCAGAAAGAGAAATCAAGGAAACCATCCCATTTACAATTGCACGCAAAATAATAAGATACCTAGGAATAACGCTAACCAAAAAAGTGAAAGATATGTACTCTGAAAACTATAAAAACATTGATGAAAGAAATTGAAGGTGACACAAAGAAATGATAAAAAAAAAAGAACATTCCATGCTCTTGGACTAGGATAATGGATATTGTTAAAATGTCTATACTACCCAAAGCAATCTACACATTTAATGCAATCTTGATCAAAATACCAAAAGCATTTTTCATAGAGCTAAAACAAACAATCCTAAAATCTGTATGGAATTGCAAAAGACCCCGAATAGCTAAAGCAATCTTGAAAAAGAAAAGCAAAGCTGGAGGCATCACAATTTTAGACTTCAAGCTGTATTACAAAACTGTAGTCATCAGTTTTAGACTTCAAGCTGTGTTATAAAACTGTAGTCATCAAGACAGCATGGTACTGGCACAAAAACAGACACATAGATCAATAGAACAGAGTAGAAAACCCAGAAATGGACTCACAACTATATGGTCAACTAATCTGTGACAAAGCAGGAAAGAATACTCAGTGGAAAAAAAGCATTCTCTTCAACAAATGGTGTTGAGAAAACTGGACAGAAACATGCAAAAAAAATGAAACTGGACCTCTTTCTTACACCACATACAAAAATAAGTCCAAAATGGATTAAAGACCTAAATGTGAGACCTGAAACCATAAAAATCCTACAAGAGACCACTGGCAGTAACTTCTTTGAAATTGGCTGTAGCAACTATTTTCTAGTAGATATGTCTCCAGAAAGCAATGGAAACAAAAGCAAAAATAAACTATTGGGAGCACATCAAAATAAAAAATTTGTGCACAAAGGAAACAATCAAAACACTAAAAGTTAACCGACTTTTAGATGAGAGAAGATATTTGCAAATGACATCTGATATGTCAAAAATATATAAAATCAAAAATGTATAAAAAACTTATACAACACCCCAAAAAACAAACAATCAAATTAAAAAATTGGCAGAATACAGAAACAGACATTTCTCCAAAGAGGCCATACAGACAGCGAACAGACACATGAAAAGAATGCTCATCATCACTTATAATCAGGGAAATTCAAATCAAAATGAGATACCACCTTACAGTTGCCAGAATGGTTAAAATCAACAACACAAGAATCAACAGGTGTTGGCGAGGATGTGAAGCAAAAGAAACACTGTTGAACTGTTGGTGGGCATGCAAACTGGTGCAGCCACTCTGGAAAACAGTATGGAGGTGCCTCAAAAAGGTAAAAAAGTAGAACTACCTTATGATCCAGCAATCATACTACTTCAAGTAAACTAATTCAAAGGGATACGTGCACCCTGATGTTCATAGCAGCATTACTTACAATAGCTAAGATAATAGAAGCATCCCAAGTGTCTGTCTATTGATGAATGGATAAAGAAAAAGTGGTGTGTACACACACACACACACACACACACACACACACACACACACATACATATATATAATGGCATATTATTCAGCCATAAAAACGAATGAAATCTTGTAATTTGCAATGACATGGATGGAGCTAGAGTATAATACTAAGCAACATCGGTTAGACAAATATCACATGATTTCACTAATATGTGGAATTTAAGAAACCAAACAAGCATGGGGGAAAAAAGGGAGAATGAGACAAATCAAGAAACAGACCTTTAACTATGAAGAATAAACTGATGGTTACCAAAAGGGAGGGTGGGGGAAGGGTTAAATAGGTGTGGAGATTATGGAGTGCACTTGTTGTTATGAGTACCCACTGTTGTATGAAAGTATTGAATCACTATATTGTACACCTGAAACTAATATAACACTGTATGGTTAACTAATTGGAATTAAAATAGAACCTTAAAAAAAAGAACTAAATTGATAAATTACCACTGTTTTGCCTTACAATTTGAATTATGAAAAAAGATTTGCATATTTTTAGATATATTTATTAGGTACATACATAGGTACACAGGTGTGTATTTTTATGTGTTATTTATATATTTATACATATACATATGTAACAAAAATTACCACTGTGTGTATGGATTGTTTTCATTTGAGTAGCTATGGATGGTCAGGTCATTTTTAACATTATGTTTTAATATTGCAAATTTGTTTTAAATGCTGTGGATTTTCTTATTGATTAAAGAACAGTTTAAGACAAACTGACATGCTCTTTATATTTGGAAGCCAATATGAAATGATTAATATTTGGCTTGTGATAATTCATACTGAGCAAGAAAAAACATTTAGGGGAAATGTTACTCAGTATATGTGGCAGGTCTCTGTACAGGTAAAATTTTTTGCATTGTGAAGAACAGCACTCAAATATAGAAATGATGTGTTCATAAACATTAATGATGTTTTGGGGCGCCTGGGTGGCTCAGTCGGTTGAGCGGCAGACTTCGGCTCAGGTCACGATCTCGCGGTCCGTGAGTTCGAGCCCTGCGTCGGGCTCTGTGCTGACAGCTCGGAGCCTGGAGCCTGCTTCGGATTCTGTGTCTCCCTTGCTCTGACCCTCCCCTGTTCATGCTCTGTCTCTCTCTGTCTCAAAAGTAAATAAACGTAAAAAAAAATTAATGATGTTTTTTTAATTTTTTTTTAATGTTTATTTATTTTTTAGAGAGACAGAGACAGAATGCGAGTGGGTTAGGGGCAGAAAGAGAGGGAGACACAGATTCCAAAGAAGGCTCCAGGCTCCGAGATGTCAGCACAGAGCCCGATGCGGGGCTTGAACTCACAAGCTGTGTGATCATGACCTGAGCCAAAGTCCGACGCTCAACCAACTGAGCCACCCAGGCGCCCCAACATTAATGATGTTTTATACAAAACATTGTAAACACATAAAACCTTCTAGTTTATATCATATGTAAATCATAAATATCAACTAAAAATTAAGTGGTGATTTCTGCTATTTCACAAGGACACTTCAGACGAGTGATTAATTGATGGTAACATTTATCGAGTAAGTGAACAGAAAACCTATTTGAGTGCATCAAATAGCCATGGACTCATAAGCATTATCTAGTTAAAACTTAGAAGAATTTGGTGGCTAGACATATCTCATAGCAATAGCTTTTACCTATTATTATTGTAGACTTTGGTGGTCCTTATGCTTAGTTATTGAACAGAAAAAAAATGACATTGTAAAAAAACCAAGATTCAAGAAGCCTATACACAAACAGAAACATTTAAATGATAATATTTGTAGAAAATGAGATAAAAATTTAAATTCCACACCCATTATTTCATCATAATTACAGAAATGTTAGTTTTTCTATTTATACATTCATTTAATTATTGCAAAACAAAGTATGAATTGAAGCCAATATCATAAAGCTCATGTGGATCAGAGCTGAAACTTGACCTGAGCTATTCTTAAAAATGATATAGTGCTCTTTCTGCTCTATGAAATTTCACGGTTCTTCTTTTTAAATTAATGGTTCAAGAATGTCTAGGGACTCTGACTGAAAGAAAACAGTCTGATGTTGAAAACAGTTCTCATTGGTTGATTCACCAATCAATGAAATATCCTTTAACGCAGGAGGATATGCCAGTTTATTCCTGATGGTCAACATCTCATTTACGACATTTGTGTGTGTGTGTTGTACTAAATTGAGCTGGAAGCACAAAGTAAATTCAATTTTCTACTGCTTCATGCACCTAAGAAATGCCCATTATTTTATTCTAGTATTTGAAAATGCAGTAGAGACTTTCAATGACATCCAAATAAATACTGAATAATTGGATGAAACATTTAGTTATTGCTATTGGGTTTAAACAAACTTTCAAATTTAATAGAGAATATAGAGGGATTCCATTTTACATATGGAAAATTATAAAGGTAAATTTCTGAACTGTAACTAAAGAATCCTAACTACAGGTAGTAATTATAAATAAACATAACAGGGGGTGCCTAGGTGGCTCAGTCACTCCTTTAACCTTAGTTAATGCAATAAGATTTCAAAGGAAAAAATACTTTTGTATCAGTAATTTTGGACCAAAATAATCAATTACTATTTTCTCTGATTTTCTGTTTGTATGTCTCTATCTCTATCTTTTTTCTCTCTCCAATGCATTTATATATGCACACAACAAAAAAATAGCATAACTTTACCTACATAAACTACAACTCTTGTTTAAAATTAAACATAAACTACAACTCTTGTTTAAAATTAAAATTTCAGGGGCACCTCGGTGGCTCAGTTGGTTAAGCATCCAACTCTTGATTTTGGCTCAGGTCATGATCTTAGAGTCTTGGTATCAAGCCCTGCATGGAGCTCTGTGTTGAGTGTGGAACCTGCTTAAGATTATCTCTCTGTCTCCCTCTGCCCCTCTCCTCAACTCACATTCTCACTGTCTCTCTCTTAAAAAATTAATTTAAATTAAATTAACATTTCAGTAAAACAGTTAATAGTGAATGTCAACACTTCAAGATTTGGCTATGGTAATATTACTTTTTAATAATACTAAAAACTGAAAATAATCAAAGAATACAATATGAGATTAGTTGACTAAATGTTAGTGTTGACTAAACAAACACTATAATAAGTATATAATGTCTTTATAAACATGCTCATATTCATGATATTACTTTAATAGAGAAATCCTACTATAAGATGAAATACAAAGAATGACCAATTTTGTACAAACATGTGTACCCATATAGATATTTATGGCAATTTTCAACTATAATTGAGAATTTTTTTTTAATGTAGAAAGAGAGAGAAAGAGGCACAAGCCCGGAAGAGGGGCAGAGGGAGAGAGAGAATCCTAAGCAGGCTTCACACTGAGCAGAAGCCTCATGTGGGGTTTGATCTCAGGACCTGAGTAGAAATCAAGAGTCTGACACTTAACCAACTGAGCCACAAGGTGCTACCATAATTGAGAAATTAAGATTGTGGTGAGGTAACAAGTAAATTTTTTATTACTAACTATAATGATTTTCCCAGTAGCAATGTAATTATTTCTTGCCAACTGTATACAATATTAATTATCTATTACAATAAATATAGAATAATTAAATTCTTAAGGGAAATATATGACAAAACTATGAATTTCCCAGTTAGAAAATTAAAACACAATACTTGAACAAAAATCTAGTGCCAGCATTTAATAACTTGTTTTTTAAAAATCAAAAGGAAGTGACATTTTTTATCATGCTCTCATATAAGGTAACAGTACTAAGATTCATCCTCAGAGATGACTTTTGATTTATCTATGTCCAAGTATTTCTTAGAATATATTTGCAAGTTTTACTATATTTAAATGTTTATATACTATTTTTAGTGTAAGGCCTACAAAAGCATTTTGATATACATTTTGTTATATCCCATGAACACTCTTTTTTTTTTTTCTGTGTCTGTTGATGTTGTAACTTAACAACAGAGAAAATTATAAAATCCTGAGAATGGAGATAAAACTAAATTTAAAGTAATAATGTTTATCTGATATTTTCATAAAAACTATCTGCCAACAGTTTTGGACCATATGTTCAAGCTAGCATTTGCCAGATGATTTTGCTCACTATTTTATTGAAACCTCAGTTTGTTAACAGAAGTCTTGAAATGTGCACATGCACAGAGACATGTAGAAATGGTATCTCATAATTTGCAGGCTGCCCAAACTGTTCAAAAGGTGAGCTATATACAAGAAGATATTTACATCAAGTTTCAAATATAATTCCTTTCTATGGTTTGAAACCATTTTTGTTAGTGAAGCAGATAGGTCTTTGATATATAAATGTGTAGAGGGGGTTAATTGCTCCCACTACCACCAGGCTATTGAAAATAATTTTTCAATAATTATTTTAATTTTGGTAAAAGAAAAACATAACATAAAAGATTACCTTCTTATCCATTATTAAGTGTGCAGTTCAGTAGTGTCAATCATATTCACATCATTGTGCAACAGACCTCCAGAACTTTTTCAAAAGTTTCTTACAAACCTGAAGCTCTGTACCCCTTAAACAACAATCGCCCATATCCCCCTTCTCCTAGGTCTTAATAATAACCATTCTATATGACATTTTTATCCGGCTCGTGCCTGTGCTGTTTGATTTTTCTCTAACCCACCTCAAAACTTGATATCCAGGAATATACAAAGTCTTTCCATTCCAGATTCAGGGTGTCATTTTAGGACCTTCATCCACATTCTTTCCATTGGTTGGGACACTCCCACCTCTTGTTTAAGTAACTTCTTTTTTCCGCACAGATTTATTGAGAAATAATTAACATGCTTTACTGTATAAGGTCACATGATGGTTTGATTTACATACAACATGATGGTTTGATTTACATATATTATAAAGTAATTACCACAATAAGTTTGGCTGACATCTATTTCCTTATATAGATAAATAGAACAGAAAGAAAAAGGGGAAAAAAACCCTTTTTAATGTGATAACTCTCAGCTTTACTGTCTTACTTTCTTATATGCCATACTGCATTATTAGCGATACTCATCTTATTTTACATTATATCCCTAGTACTATTTATATTATAACTGGAAGTTTGTGACCTGACTACCTTTCTCCAATTCCCCCTCCTCTTACCTTTAGTCTCTGGTAACCACAAGTTTTTATAGCAGCATTATCAACAATAGCCAAATTATGGAAAGAGTCTAAATGTCCTCTGAATGATGAATGGATAAAGAAGTTGTGGTATATAAATATATATATAAATACATAATGGAATATTACTCAGCCATCAAAAAGAATGAAATCTCTTCATTTACAATGAGGTAGATGGTGCTAGAGTATATTACACAAAGCAAAATGAGTCTGATTTCTTTTTGTATGCGTTAGGTAGAATTTTTTGTTTTGGTTTTCTTTTTGTTTTTGTAGATTCACATGTAAGTGAGACCATATAGTATGGTCCAGCTTATTTCACTGAGCGTGACACCTTCAAGCCTCATCCATGTTCTCACAAGTTCTTTTTTTCTGGTTGAATAATATTCCACTGTATGCACTTGGGTTGTTTCCAATTCTTGGCTATTTTAAATAATGCTACTATGAACATGGGGGTGCAGACATATTTTCAAATTAGTGATTTTCTTTCATTTGGATATATTCCCAGGGGTAGAATTGCCTGATTGTATGGTAGATCTATTTTTAATTCTTTGAAAATTCTCTATATTATTTTCTATAGTGGCTGTACCAATTTATAATCCCACAAACAATGTGCAGGGTTCTCTTTCTCCACATCCATGCCAACATTTGCTATCTCTTGCCTTTTTGATGATTGCCATTCTAACGGTATGAGGTGATATTTAATTGTGGTTTTGATTTGCATTTCCCAAATGACTAGTGTCCTTAAGCAGCTTTTCATATATGTGTTGGCCTTTTATATATCTTCTTTGGAAAAATGCCTATTGAGGACCTTTGCCCATTGTTTAATTGAATTATTTGTTTTTTTGCTATTGAGTGGTAAGAGCTCTTTATATATTTTGGATGTAGGTATATGGTTTGTAAATATGTTTTCCCATTCCATGAGTTTTCTTTTTACTTTGTTGATTATTTCTTGGCTGTGCAAAAGCTTTTTAGTTTGACGTGCTCTTGCTTACTTTTTTATTTTATTGCTTATGCTTTAGGTGTCATATCCCAAAATCATTACCAAGACCCAAGTCAAGGAGTTTTATTTCTGTTTTCTTCTAGGAGTTTCAGGTCTTACAGTTAAATTGTTAATCCAATTTTAGTTAATTTTTGTGAATGGTGTAAAATATAGTTTCAGGGTTTTTTTGTTTATATGTGAATATCCAAACATCCCAGCACAATTTGTTGAGAAGACTGTGAGTTGTTTTTAAGTTTATTTCTTTTTATTTTGAGAGAGATAAAGCAAGTGGGGGAGAGGCAGAGAGAGAGTATGCCAAGCTGGCCCAGTGCTGACAGCATAAGTCTGACGCAGGCTCAATCCCATAAATTTTGAGGTCATGACCTGAGCTGAAATCAAGTGTCAGACACTCGGGTGAGTGAGCCACCAGGTGCCCTGAAAAGAATGTTTTTTAAATTCACTTGGTACAATGGTTTTCTTGTCAAATATTAGTTGATTGTATGTGTTTGAGTTTATTTCTGGGCTCTCAATTCTGTTCCATTTTTTCTATTTTTTCTGTTTTTATGCCAATTCCATACTATTCTAATGATTATAGCTTTATAGCATAGCTTAAAATCAGGAAGTATGGTGCCTCCTGCTTTACTCTTTCTCATGATTTCTTTGGCTATTGGGCAACTTTTCTGGTTCTTTATAAATTTTAAGAGTATTTCTTCTACTTCTGTAAAAAATGACACTGGAATCTTGATAGGTATGGCATTGAATCTACAGATAGCATTTGCTAGTATTGACATTTTAATGGTATTAATTCTTTCAATCCATGAATACAAGATACTTTTCCATTTATTTGTGTCTTTGATTTTTTTCATTAATGTCTTGTAATTTTTTAGTGTAGAGATCTTTTTCCTCCCTAGTTAAATTTATTCTTAAGTATTTTATTATTTTTTACCCTATTGTAAATGGGATTGATTGCTTAATTCCTTTTTCAGAAAATTCGTTGTTAATGTATAGAAATCTACTGATTTTTGTACATTAATTTTGTATTCTGCAACTTTACTGAATTCATTGATTAAATCTAACAGTGTTTTGGTTAAATCTTTAGGATGTTCTATATATAAAATCAGGTCATCTGCAAATAGAGGCAATTTTACTTCCTCGTTTCCAATTCTGATAACTTTTTTTTTTTGACTAATTACTCTACCAAAGCTTGTAGTACTATATTAAAGGAGCAGTTATAT
The DNA here is from genome assembly GCF_007474595.2 of Lynx canadensis. NCBI lineage: Eukaryota > Metazoa > Chordata > Mammalia > Carnivora > Felidae > Lynx > Lynx canadensis. The sequence continues at coordinate 114,687,391 of NC_044311.2, forward strand.
TGGGCATCCTTGTCTTCTTGATCTTAGGGAAAAAGCTTTCAACTTTACACCATCAAGTATGTTGTTGACTATGGCTTTAACATTTATGGACTTTGTGATGCTGAAATATGTTCCTTCTATATCTAGAATTTTTGGCATAAATGGATCTTGAATTTTGTCAAATGCTTTTTTGCATCTACTAAGATGATTGCATGATTCTTTTCTTTCATTCTACCGATGTGATATATTACATCAATTTGCTGTGATTCAGCTCCTTGCCTGGGTATGGTCAAACTAGGCTCTAGGGTCAGCAAAACTCTCCATTTGACAATCTGAATCAGGAAGATCTGCACTCCACAGAGTTCCCTGGTCAGAGTGCACACCCTTTTTGTCTCTACAGATAAGCAAAACATCTGGTTGGGATTGCTACTTGGGCGCTTGCAGGTATGAACTTGGTTTGACAAGATCTGTGTATTGGTTGTTTCAAATCCCTCCCTCATTCTCCATTACAGTCAGACTCTTAGTGCTTGAGTCCTGCAGATTCCCCTGCAATCCCTGTGGTGTGAGGTGAGAGTAAGGGCTGCTTCAAAGCAACCCACAATGTGGCGCAGGGTGCTGGCTGTCCTACTGGATTCTCTTTTCTCACTGAGGTTCTCACCAGAGGCTCAAGGGAGACCTCTCCAAATGGTGCTATGCTGTTCTGGGATTGGGACAATGCAGTTACTGTGTACCTGCTTCTCCTAGTCTTTTCATGCAACCTGTCTTTGTCTCTATGGTACAGTGGGTTGTTTTATTCTGGAATGGTTATTAGTTGTTCTTCTTATGATGGGGAGCAAAATCAGGAATGACCTATGCCATCATCTTGGTGATGTCATCCAGTTTTTTTTCTTTTTGCCTAAACCATTTTATTGAGGTATGATGGACACAGGAAATCTGTACATGTTTGATGTTTACAACTTGATGAGTTAGGAGATAAGCATCTGTCAATGAAAACATCACCATTATTTATGCCATAAACGTATATTTCCTAAGTTTTTATTTTTAGTTATAGAAAATGTGAAAAATTAAATAGCTTTCAAAGAAAATAATGCCTACTAGATTATCTTTCTCCTCAGTAATTATTAGTAGCACTACACTTGGTAGTTTATAGACATATACTCTTAGTGTTGAATTATTTAAAGCCTTATTGATTTAATTGTTTTTTTTAAATTCTTTATTCTAGATTGCTTTCACTAAATTTTACTTTAAATTTACAGTGATTATTTATTCATCCAATTTCCCTCACACTCACTCCTTAGCAAGAAATACTAAAAATGTATATTGGTAAATATCTCTTACAATTGTATTCTGCTTATTGTTGGAGACCTTGATTTTTTTGAAGAATGCTGTTATACATAAATTCCCACTAATTTTTATCTGCAATATTTCATTGCATACAATGTGCTGATTTATTTTATATAGAACTAAGTTATTTAAACAACTTAGAATAAATATTACTTGCATATTTGTAGGTCGAAGTAATACAATTTGCAAAAGCAAATTACTATGTTTCCTGTTAGATTCCTTTAAGCTTTAAACCTTATCATTCTATAATATAAATACTAAGGTGTTGGCAAAAGTTGACAAAAATATGTATGAAGTTTGGGGAAGTTTTCTATTTAATTCTCAGAAAATTAGTTGATGTATTTTTCAAAAATGCTAGAATATTTTAAGTTAGGATAAGTCAACAAGAATGTGAGCTATCCCCAGTCTGCTGTTGACCTCTATAATCATGCCATTCTCTTTCTCTTGGGGTTTTTATAATTATTTCCTGGAGGAGTGAGGGTCCAATACCTTAGGCAAAAGTCATCTACAAAGATCTCACCCAAAGAAACTTCATTCTCCGGAGAACAGCTGTCCCCATTACAGCACTGCTCTAGTATTCCCTCTAGGCATAATTAATTGGGTGAACTCTTAAAAACTTGTATTCTGATAAGTGAATTTTTTTAGGGTTGATAAAAAGTGAGATCGAGGACTTTTCACAACCAAGAACATGTAATGGATAAAAGATAATTTTTCCTCAAGATATTCACTTATTTTTTCTCATTTTTCTAACTCATTTACATTAATATGAACAATCCATATGTTTAATATTAAGTATACATTAATGTAGTATATATCTTGGATAGTGTTTACCAAGATGTAAACTATAGTTCTATTTCAAATAGACAATAGTGAAGCTTTTATCTTGTGGACCATTTTTAAAACAGGCTCCAGGGATAATTCTGAAGTAGTTTGTTCTGCTCATTAGTGCTATCAGAAGATATTGGTGTCAATAATTTCTAAATGGCTTGTTTAACAGCAGATTCAACCATTTGTAAATAATGTCCCTCAAAAAAAAAGTACTTTTTTTGTGTATCATGGAATAAATGCTTTTTATAGTAACATAAAAATGGGCAATGTTTTATAAGGTGATACTCAGGAAAGTTCAGATTTTCAAATATATTTGTAGAACAAAGAGATAGATATTTACAATGTATTTTTTTAATGTTTATTTATTTTTGAGATAGAGAGGGGCAGAGCATGAGAGGGGCAGAGATAGAGGGAGATACAGAATCCTAAGCAGGCTTTAGGCTCTGAGCTGTCAGCACAGAGCCCAACAGGGCTCCAACTCACAGACTACAATATCATGACCTGAGCTGAAGTTGGACACTCACCTGACTGAGCCACTCAGGTGCCCCTACAATGTCTTAATAGAGATATAATAATTAATATTTAATAACATTTCTGGTGCCATAATAGCAAACATTTTATTGTGCCATAATGGCAAATATTAATACAATGATGACATTAATCTGCTATCAGGAATATAGAGAAAATCCCGTTATTTCTCATTTATAATAAAATGTTTATTTATCTGTTGTGAAATATAGCCATCATAAGGCCAAGGCAAAATATCTTGGTTTCATTTTGAAGTCTAGATTGTCTGATATAAGTATGGCCACTCCGGCTTTCTTTTGTTGACCAATAGCATGATAGGTGGTTCTCCATCCCCTTATTTTCAATCTGAAGGTGTCTTTAGGTCTAAAGTGGGTCTCTTGTAAACAGCATATAGATGGATCTTGTTTTCTTATCCATTCTGTTACCCTATGTCTTTTGATTGGACCATTGAGTCCATTGATGTTTAGAGTGAGTACTGAAAGGTATGAATTTATTGCCATTATGATGCTTGTAGAGTTGGAGTTTCTGGTGGTGTTCTCTGGTCCTTTCTGATCTTTTGTTGCTTTTGGTATATATATATATATATATATATATAATATATATATATATTCATCTTTTCTCCCCTCAGAAACTCCCCCTTAAATTTTCTTGCAGGGCTGGTTTAGTGGTCACAAACTCCTTTAATTTTTGTTTGTCTGGGAAACTTTTTATCTCTCCTTCTATTTTGAATGACAACCTTGCTGGATAAAGAATTCTTGGCTGCATATTTTTCTGATTCAGCACACTGAATATGTCCCACCACTCCTTTCTGGCCTGCCAAGTTTCTGTGGATAGGTTTGCTGCAAACCTGATCTGTCTTGCCTTGTAGGTTAGGGACTTTTTTTCCCTTGCTGCTTTCATGATTCTCTCCTTGCTTGAGTATTTTGTGAATTTGACCATGATATGCCTAGTTGATGGTCGGTTTTTGTTGAATCTGATGGAGGTCCTCTGTGCTTCCTGGATTTTGATGTCTGTGTCTTTCCCCAGGTTAGGAAAGTTTTCTGCTATGATTTGCTCACATAACCCTTCTACCCCTACTTCTCTTTCTTCCTCTTCTGGGACCCCTATGATTCTGATATTGTTCCTTTTTAATGAGTCACTGATTTCTCTAATTCTTAAATCGTGCTCTTTTGCTTTAATCTCCCTCTTTTTTTCTGCTTTGTTATTCTCTGTAATTTGTCCTCTATATCGCTGATTCTCTGTCCTGCCTCATCCATTCTTGCCGCTGCTGCATCCATCTGTGATTGCAGTTCAGTTATAGCATTTTTAATTTCATTCTGGCTATTTTTTACTTCTTTTATCTCTGCAGAAAGGGATTCTAATCTATTGTCGACTCCAGCTAGTATTCTTATTATCGTGATTCCAAATTCTGGTTCAGACATCTTGCTTATATCTGTGTTAGTTAAATCCCTGGCTGTCGTTTCATTGTGCTCTTTCTTTTGGGGTGAATTCCTTGGTTTTGTCATTTTGAAGGGAGAAAAGGAATTAATGAGGTAGAAAACTTGAAATAAAAAAAATTAACATTAAAAAAATATTAAAATTAAAAATTAAATACACACACACAAAAAAAACATATAGATGATGCTAGATCCTCGCTATGTTTTGGTCCGGGTGTTGAAAGTGGTTTGCCAGATTAAAAAAAAAGGGGGGGAGGGTAGAAAAAAAAAAGGAAATCATTTGAGAATTGGAAAAAATGAATACACTGAAGTAGACTAAAATGAGATGATGGGGTAAAATAGAATTTGAAAAAAATATACACAAAAGTAAAGAATATAGTAGAAAAATATTAAAGAAAAATATTTCTAATAAAAATTAAAAATAAATATGATTTTTTTTCGTTTTCTGTATTTAAGAAAAAAGAAAAGAAATTAAAAAGAGAAAAAAGATAAAAAAAGAAAAAAATTAAAAAACAAGAAAAAATTGTTTGAAAATTTGAAAAAGTGAATACACTGTAGTAGACTAAAGTAAAATGATGGGAGTAAGATAGAATTTGAAAAAAAATTACATAAAAGCAAAAAATATAGTAATAAAAATTAAATAAAAATATTTTTAAAAGAAATTGAAAGTAAAAATGAAGTTTTTCTCTTTCTGCATTTAAGAAAAAGAAATGAAAAAGAGAAAAAAAGAAAAAGAAAGAAAAAAATGAAATTGTTTGAAAATTTGAAAAGGTGAGTACACTGAATTAGACTAAAATAAAATGATGGAAGTAAAGTAGAATTTGAAAAAATTTACACACAATAAAAATATAGTAATAAAAAATACAGATATTTTTAATAAAAATGATTTTTTTCTCTTTCTGTATTTAAGTAAAAGAAAAGAATTGTAAAAGAGAAAAAGGAAAATGAAAAAGAAAAAAGAAAAAAATTGAATAGATGAACCTGCTAACAGATTGAAGTAGGACTGAAATTGCTTCATTTTCCCCTAGAAGTCAGTCTATGTACCTCTTTATAGTCCATAAATTAAGCCAGTGGTGAGGCTTGTGTTCTTGAAGAGCGAAGTTGGCCCAGTTTGGTGGGGCTCAGTATAACAGTTCTGCTCTCCACCAGATGTCACTGCTAGCCTACTGGGGTGGATTGTTGCGGTGTTCATAGGTGCCTATGCACGTGCACGGGAGCGGTAAAAAGGGGCCATCCAGCTACCCAGTCTGTTCCGGATAAGCAATCGTGCACTGGTCCTCTGTCTTCAGCTCTTGTCCACTCGCTGCTTTTTCACTCTCCATGACCAGGCCCCAGGAAGAGTACCTCTCTCCTGAGTTTTGTCTCTGATGTGGCTGTTTTCCCCGGCCCCTTACTTCTGAAGGACTGCTGCGGCTTTGATCCGTTCCACACCTCTGTGTGAGGGTCTCACTGAGCAATGGCCGAAGGAACAATGGCCGAATATCAGCTGCACCCAGGAACGCCCACTGGACCCTGCTGTTGCCGGTGCCCCGAGACTGCGGCCAGGTGCCGGCCTGCCCCCAAAAACGTTCACAAGACAGTGTAGCAGCAGCATTTCAGGGATTATGGAAAATCACAACACACATTTGGCACCAGGCTTCACCCTCAATGACCTTGCCCCAGCACCAGCGAATGTGGCGGCCTTCCAGGGTGTGCTGGGACCAGGTGTCCTCAACAGTCTCTACCAAATGTCCTTCCAGCAGTGAAACTGCTTTTCCCCATGTGGCCGAGAACCTCCCAGACCCCTCTCTGTTCCTGGGGATTTGCCCTTCCCACCAAAGCACCACCAGCTGTGGAGCTGCAGAGTTGCAGCCTTTGCACTCCCCTTATTTACAGTTTTAATGGAATTTAAACCCTCTCCTTTCTCCTTTCTCCTTTCTCCCTTTTTAGTTTAGTCCCTGTGGCTGTTTCCAATTTTCCACTTTCTCTACAGCTGCTTTTGGGGAGGGGTGCTTTTCCTGAATTCTGCCCCCTGTCTCTGTCCTCTCTCCCCCTGCAAAAGCACCTCCCTGCTCGCCATGGCTTCTCGCTCCCCAAGTTCACTTCTCCATGCCACGTACCTGCTGAATTCTGTGGTTCAGGTTGTGCAGATTATTGTGTTAATCCTCCAATCAGTTTTCTAGATGGGTAGGATGGTTTAGTGTTGGCCTGGCTGTATTTCATGGACGCGGTACACACAAAAACCTTCCATGCTGTTCTGCCATCTTGGCTTCTCCTCCAAAATATCTTGGTTTCAAAAGGTCCCCTTTGGGCTTAAGAAAACCAAAGAAACCAGTGAACAGAAAAATGAAAATAATATATGGTTAATGTTTTTAATTAGTTATAAACAGAGATTACAGTTTTTCTTTCTGCTTGTTATTGCTGAGGCTTAGTGATTTAGTCTCAATACAGTATATTATTACAGTTAAACTTATAGTATGGATAAACATAGAATTAGTTCTTATTGAATTGTTTTCCCCATTTGAATTTTATATTGTTTTCCTTTTTTTTCCAAAATTTTTTCATTCTCATTAATCATCTGGCAACTATTTTTTACTTGAATTTTTAGATGTGTTTAAAAATCAATATTTATACCTGAGGTGTGGGTTCCATTTTTTCATCCATCTCTTTACCACATATCAATCTTATCTACTTTTTCTGTTATCTATCTCTATAAATTGAAACATTTTTTTCTCTTCAGTTATCCTTGTGTATTTTAGAATACAGGCTAAGCTATTATACATGGAGCTCCGGGCTTAAATGAGACATAATTTTATCCCACTCTTACTTAGAAGTCACCAAGTAGATAGTTCAGGCTCTTAGGGAAGCTCAGCTCCACATGATCATTCATGCTGGAGCTAGAGAAATTGTTCCTTTATGTGATTGAACAAGAATTCTCATTATGTTGGCTATTCAATCTACAGAAAGAAAAAGAGAGTGAAAGTCTAGTGCAAGCAATTTCCTTTCAAACAAAAGAATGAAAAGGAACTCCCCCCTCACTTCCTAGTTATTAGATTTTAGACAATTGGCTACAAAAAGCTATGTACAAGAGAGACAAGGGTGACCATATTCCCAGCCAACTCACTATTGTTACATTTAAAGGGAATGACACATTTTGGGTAGGCATTAGCAATGTGCTGTATAAAATTAGAAATTTTTGACTAATATAATATTGATTTTTTTTTCTTTTACAACCATCAGATAAACAATTTGAATTCCTTTTGTCTACAGGTTCACTTGGACATTTTCTATCATTTCTAATTCCCTCTACTTCCTAAATGAAGTCAAAGATATAGTAATCATTTTCTAATGTACTTGACTACTTAGGGCTGGATAACTTTGGAATGTATTGACTATTTCTAAGAAGTATTACAAAATGTTCATCAAACTTTTCCTTACTTAAATTTATTAAATTATTAGTACCAGTCTAATCCTTCCACAACTTGACACCACCAAATTTCACCACTTTATCTTGTATTGAGGCCTATCCATTCTTTAAATCCATACTCTATATGTTTACCTTTATGGCTTTGCTTCTACTGTTCTCTTTGCTTAGAGTGTTTACTTTTACTTTTATTGGAAAATTTCCAAACCCATAAAGCCCAAATGTTATTTTTTATTGTCGCCTTTTCTTTTGCCATAAGAATTGATCTCCATGTTCTGAAACACTATAATATTTCTACTTATTTTACTTATTTACCCCATCCTATGGTAAAATAGGGAATATAATATAACACAGTAGTTTCTAATAGGATGGAGTAATTTGCTGCAGACCAATATTCCTCTCATGAACAGTAGAAAAGGTAGAGAATTAAATAAAGACATCAGAAGTAAAGAAGATTAGAGGAATTAAGTTTCTGGAGGGGTAGGATCATATAGTGGTGAGCTGACAATCTACAGACTCATTTTTTTTTCCTGAGGATATTTTGCTGATGTTGGTCATTGTTAAAAAAACTTAAAATATGAATTTGCTTGGGCAGAATAGAACTGTTGTAGGAGATCATAAAATTCAGGGCTTTGTTCATCTCATGGGATATAGAGAGAAGTAAAAGGGATTTTAGAGGCTTCCAATATACAATGTTACATGCCCCCCCAAAAACATTTGCCAAATTCTGAAGTCATGTGGCTGGAGATATATGCTTCTACTCAAAAACTTTAAAAGTAAACTGGAATTTTCTAAAGTATGACTGTATTGAGGAGACAAAGAGTTGAGTTCAGGACTAAACAAAGAAATAAGACCTTTCAGAAGAAGTAAAGCTCCCAACAAGAATCTTGGAAGGTGTAGGCACTAGGAAGAAGGCAAACTGGAGACACACTGACATTTATCAAAACTGCAATTTGAAAATCAACTCAGCGAAATCCTGGAACTGAAGTGATCCCAATTTGTCTGTTTGCAGAGGAAAGAATGAACTGTCCTTGAGTTAAATATAACCTTTAGCCTCTGATATTTTGGTGTCATGTCAACTTCAACAAGATGTTCACATACTTAGCTGCTAACAGGATTATTTGCCAATAATTCACAGAAAACCCAAAGAACTTTCCAAAGTATTTGCCCTGGTTAGAAATTCCCTTACTGGGAGGTCTGTTTCCTCAGGTGGGTCCAATGGTATTATGAAATATATACTTCTCTTTTAAAAAGTTTTAATGTTTATTTATTTATTTTTTGAGAGACAGAGAGTGTGAGCACAAGCAGGGGGAGGGGAAGAAAGAGAGGTCAAGAGAGAGAATCCCAAGTAGGCTCCATGCTGTCAGCCCAGAGCCTAACGCAGGGCTCAATCTCATGAACCATGAGATCATGACCCGAGCCAAAATCAAGAATTGGACACTACTGACTGAGCCACCCAGATGCCCCTGCAATATACCCCTATAGATTAAAATAAGATTGGAGATCCCTAGAAGCTACATATTTGCTCAGCTATCTCTTTCCCTATCCTGCCTTTCTGCTTTCATTGTAGGATTTTCTTGACAGGCACTCTAACTCAAGCTTTATTTTTAAAGAACCCATCCTTTGAGAAACTCTAAAATTATTTTTACAGTCCTGGATTTTATTAAAAGTCACCAAGAATGCAAAGCTAATATAATACAAACCAAAACACAAAAGAGAAGCAGACAATAAACATGATCCAGGTTTTGAAATTAGTAGATAAGAAATTTAAAATAAATATAATTATGTCTAAAAATAGAATAAAAATGGGAGGAAATGAGTACATGTATGGAGAATTTTACTAAAGAATTAGAACCTGTTAAAATCAAATGTAACTTGGGGCACCTGGGTGGCTCAGTCGGTTGAGCAGCCAAACTTCGGATCAGGTCATGATCTCGCGGTCCGTGAGTTTGAGCCCCGCGTCGGGCTCTGTGCTGACAGCTCAGAGCCTGGAGCCTGTTTCGGATTCTGTGTCACCCTCTCTCTGACCCTCCCCATTCATGCTCTGTCTCTCTCTGTCTCAAAAATAAATAAACGTTTAAAAAAATAAAAAAAATCAAATGTAACTTCAAAAACTATAATTGACAGGTTTACATAACAGAAAACAGAATTACTCAACTCTAAGAGAGGTCAGGGAAAAATATGCAAAGTGAAACACTTTGGTATGGATTGAATCATGACATGATGTACTGAAGCTCTAACACCAAGTATCTCAGAATGTTACCTTATTTGGAAACAGGAATATAAAAAATTGTTTTTGATGCTTATTTATTATTGAGAGAGAGCATGAGCAGGAGAGGGGCAGAGAGACAGGGAGACACGGATTCTGAATCAGGCTCCAGGCTCTGAGCTGTCAGCACAGAACCCAACACGGGGCTTGAATCCAGGAACCATGAGATCATGACCTGAGCCATAGTCAGATGCTCAGCTGATTGAGCCACCCAGGCACCCCTGGAAACAGGATTATTGTTCATGTAATTGATTAAGATAGGGTCATACAGTAAGAGGGTGGGCCCTTCATGCAATATGAACGTTGTCTTTATAAGAGGAGGGCAACACAGAGGGAAGCCAGCCATGTCAAGGCTCAGAGATACAGAGAGAATGCCATGTGAAGGTGGATGCAGATTGGAATGGTGCATCTATGAGCCAATGATTTTCAGTTGTCCCGAGGGGTAGGAGATAGGAATGGAAGAGATTCCCCCTCACAATTCTCAGAAATAACCAATCCTTCTGACATCTTGACTTTGGACTTAGAGTTTTCATAACTATGAGAGAATAACTTTCTGTTGTTTTAAGGTGCTTAATTACTGGTAATTTGTTATAGCCACCCTAGGAAACTAATATACATGAAGATGTTTTTTTCCAAAAAAAGGGGAATTTAATAAAAATAAATAAAAGACATAGAACACTGTAAAACGTACATAGCTGGAATACCAAGAATGGAGGGAGAGGATTGTAAATAAATTATGTTTGAAGTGGTTGAGAATTTTCAAACACTGATGTAAGACATTAACTAGCAACTCACAGAATCGAGTGTTGTACAAACTCTGGTATAAGTTTAGAAAAAAAAATAACATGAAAATAACACTTCTGCAAATTGCAGACAAAAAATAAATCTTAAATGCAGAGAGAAAGAAATAAGTCTGCACTCAAAGAAATGAAGCCAAAAGCCAATCACAAGACAACACTGAAACTATGAAAAGAAGTAAATGCCAAGCTTGTCTTTTATATCCAGTGAAAATAGCTTTTAAAATGGCAAAAAGCAATATCCATTTATATGTAAGATGTAGTGGACCATGGCAAGTCAATGATCCTATTGCAGTAAATCTAAAAAAGCCAAAATAATAACAGAAATATATCTTGTAACTGTGGTAAAAAAAATCAATGAGAACTAGATGAATCAGAATTTCAGAGAGAACTGAACTGTTCAGATGTATTTTGGTGATTAATAGATATTTTTCTGAGGGTTCTTGCTTATTCAGTGTGGAGGTTTTGAATACTCAAAAGATATTTGACCTCTGAAAGAAAAAGGGGAAAAGCTCTCAATGGTTTTGTGGGGTTAAACTTAGAAATTATAAGATTAAAGGACCTCAAGCACACAGCCACGTTTCCTCCCCAGTGGCTCTTTGCTGAATTCTGGGGCTGCATACAGGACTTAACCTGTAGGCCCAGTACATCTTAAAATCACAGTAGCATTTCAGAGGTCTTTCAGTGTTTAGAAAGCAAAATGGGTGGTGGCCCCTGACTAAAAAACATGTCCAATCTTTGACTTCAAGTATTTGCCATAACGTGAAGCTACACGTTATGTAGCTTAGAAAGCTCTGAAGGTCCAACATGTAAAGAAGTTGGAAGTCATCAGTTCTATCCTGACAGCAAGAAGAAAGCTGACAATAAACTAAAAACCAACAATTCTTCTTGTGAAGTCACAAGTCAGGCCACTACTGCCCCAAAAGGAGAGATAGATGAACACAGAGAATCATAGCTTACTGGAAACAGAAGTCATTGCTGTCATTACTGGAGCATGGTGGGAACATTTAAAGGGTGACTGACTAATTGTCCAAGATTTAATGTGCACTAGTTCAAATATAAAAACTCCTGGGGCTCAGTCTTTTTTTTTAAGTAATTAATTTTTATTTGAGGAATTTTATATGTGATTCCTTCCACTGTCCATCACTGTAGTTCCTCCAAAGTCAGGATCATAATCTTCAAAATAGCCATTTTAAAAATAACTTTTTTGTTCAATACACAGTTAACGGTCAGTCCAGAGTTCTTTCGTTGGGCTTCTTTGATCTCCACTTGAATATGGACATATTTCAAAAACTCCCATCTTTGGGATCCAGTTTCTTTAGGGCCCTAGAGGTCAAATTGTAGGAAGTACACTGATTGCTATTTTGGCAAGTGATCTAAAATTATTATTCTTTAATTGTTTCTAATATCAAAAAGTCTCGTTACTTCCACTCCACTCCATGAGCCTAGCAAAAAATGTTACAGGTCTCATTGTCACCACTACAATAAACTTTCTGTGATGGATGCATAACCTGTGTCTCAATCTAGCCACTTCTGGGCTCAGTCTTATTGAGGAGGCACAGTTTTGTGAATTTTACCTTCAGAAGTTCTACCAGGTTATCAGGGTGAAGATTAGAGGAAAATCTTGTTCTTCCTGTAAGGGCCGGGGGATGGAGAACAGCTCATTTTAAAATATGCTTAGAGCTGGGTACCTGGGTGGTTCAGTCAGTTAAGAGCCCGAGTTCCACTCAAGTCATGATCTCAGGGCTCTTGAGTTTGAGCCCCACATAGGGCTCTGTGCTGACAGCAGGAGCCCGGAAGCTGCTTGGGGTTCTGTGTCTCCCTCTCTCTCTGCCCCTTCCCCACTTGCACTCTGTCTGTCTCTCTCTCAAAAATAAATAAACATTAAAAAAAATTATTTTGATAAAATATGCTCAGATCATTCTGTTCTCCACAAACACCTAAAGTCAAGGGGATCTGTTTCTTGAGAAACAGACTTTAGTTTCACAAAAGCCCAAATGACAAGGATGTGGAGCAGTAGAAATGACCATTCCCTGAAAAAGAAATGACGTATTAAGCTACAAAAAGACATGGAGGAAACTTATATGTATATGGCTAAGTGAAAACAAGTCAGTTTGAAAAGTCTACATACTGTATGTCTACTTACATGATATTCTGGAAAAGGAAGAAGTATAGCAATGTAAAAATATCAGTGTTTACCAGAGGTTTAGGGAGAGGGAGGAAAGGATAAATAGGTGGAGCATAGGACATTTTTAGGGTAGTGAAACTATTCTCTGAGATACTATAGTGATGGATAGATGACGTCACACATTTGTCAAAACCCATAGAACCGTACAGCACAGAGTGAACCCTAACGTAAGCTATGGTCTTTAGTTAATAATAACATATCAAAATTCATTCATCAATAATAACTTTATTACACCAGGGAAAGATGTTAATAATAAGGGATGCTGTGCACAGAGGGAGAGTACATATATGTAAGCTCTATACTTTCTGCTCAGTTTTTCTGTAAATCTAAAACTGCTCTAAAAAGTAGTCTGTTAACTAATCAAAAACAAAACAAAACAAGACAAAAGGACCTTTGAAGGGAAGAACTGAATTACCCTCAGCCTTTCAATGATGAGGATGAAAGACTCAAAGAGCTCTCAATTAAAATTCTACCCTAGAATGAACCAAATGTTCATCAGGAATGCATCAAATGTATATTGAAAATTAATAAATTATAACACAGCCATGATCTCCTGCAATCTGTGGTTGGATGAGTCGCTTATACTTTCATCCATTTGCCTAACAGAGAAAAGGAAATAATCTCTGGAGTGCAAGATTACATTACCTGAGGACTTTACAGTTCTCATATATACAATGGTCAGATACTATAAAAATTACTTTACATACAAAAATGTAAGAGTATATGACTAATAACTAAGAGAAAAGACAGACAACTACTGAAGATATTGATTATTATTTAGATAGGTGCTATTTTGTAACCACTTTTTAACTGCTCTTTCCACCTTTGTTTTTATTCTGGTGTTTATGGCCCCACCTTAATTCCTTTGTCACTGTTGTCAGGGAGATATTTTATTAAAAGCTTAATCTTCAGCATTTGGGGAGCTGTTAAGTTGCATTTTTGTCTGTCAAAGCCCTCTGTGATCACTACTGAATGTCTATGTAGACAATAAAGTTTAGTTTTTCTATATCCTCCAAAAGATTGCTAAGGTCCAGGGGAGCATCCTTACTGTCTTGGCTCTCAAAATCTATTTATTTATTTATTTTTATTTTTTTTTCAATATATGAAGTTTATTGTCATATTGGTTTCCATACAACACCCAATGCTCATCCCAAAAGGTGCCCTCCTCAATACCCATCACCCACCCTCCTCTCCCTCCCACCCCCCCATCAACCCTCAGTTTGTTCTCAGTTTTTAAGAGTCTCTTATGCTTTGGCTCTCTTCCACTCTAACCTCTTTGCAAAATCTATTTAACATTTGCTTTTTCTGTCTCACAAAAATTGGATGTTGCATATGTGTTCACCATTACCCAGATTTCTATAAATGGACAAGGGACAATGAACCAAATCATTATTTTAAGTCTGAATGTAGATATCACATCTGGACTGGAAACTACCATTGTGCACAGGTCAGGAAGTTATAATTGTCCTCGAGCACTTTAAGATTTGATGTTCTTTGGATATTGCTCGTTAGACTTCTTAGCTATCCTCAAATTTAATGTTTTATATTCTTTTATGTCTTACTTTGGCTTCTCCCTTTCCAAGAATTGTGTTGTTAAAATTTCACTTGCTTTGCATCTTGTCAAGAATATCCGAGAGTATGGAAGGAAATAATTTATTTTTTTGCTTATTAAAATGAAAGAGATTAGAATGTTTAGGGCTGCTTAATAACTAGTTGCGTCCAAAAAGGTTAGAACTAGACACAGATACTTAGTATACCTAATTATAAAACTTAGCAGTTTCCTTATATTTTGCAAATAAAGTACGGATAATTGGTGCCATCATATATCAAAATTTTTTAAGATGTGGGCAAATGAAATGGAATAAAATATGGAATATTTTTTGCTTTCAGGGTAAGGGTGCGGTGAGCATATGTATAAAAGAAAACTAAAGATTGATCATTTACATTGCATAAAATTCAAATATTATTGTGTCAAGTAACAAAAATAAGTAACAAACTGAGAAATATATGCAGCAATCTCATACATTGAAAGCTATGAATATATGTGTGTATATATGTATGTAAATATACAATATAAAATTTTAAAATCACAATCCTATACAAACTATGCAAATAAAACATGCTTAAAAGAATAACTATCAAACAAAACAAAAGGAAAATGTTTCAAATGTTCTATTAAAAATAATTATATTAAATATTTGAAGTAAAAGATATATATTCCTTCCAGCTTGAAATTATTTCCTTTATATATTGGTTTAACAGTAAAATTTTATGAAAGAACTCTCAAAAGTAGCATTCCAGAGAAACAAAATTTTAAAGATAATCTTGTTTTTACTGATTCATATTTAAGAAATTGTAAAATCCATGAGTTTATAGAAGTGTAAATATAGGTTTATAAAACAGCAATAAAATCATCTTAAATCAAACCATAATATATGTTTCTTGTCAGAAACACTGTCTTACCAAACAATTATTTCCAATTAAGAATTCACCAAGTAACAGGATTGTTTCACCTAAAACTTTTCCACATTAAAATAGATACTCAATTAGTATAATTTAGTTTTGCCTGAACATATAGTTTTTACCTTGCACATCATATATATTGAGTCATATAATTCATAGGCTCTTTTATGTCTGACATAGTCTATCAATATATACCAACTTATTAATTCATTCTGCTGTATATGGATGTTTGGTCTTTTTCTGACTTAGGTCTATTGCAAATCATATTCTTGTGGACATTTTGTTAAATGTTTTTAATGAATATGCATCTGCATTTCTTTGGGGTATATATATGAAGCAGTGGAAATGATGGATATCTATCTGTCTAATTTATTATCATTTATCTATCATCTATTTTTTGCATGTAATTTTTAAATAATTTTTTACTCTTAGATATATAATTCATTCTGAAATAATATTTATCTATATTATTAAGTGTCAAGGCTGAATTTTTTTTATATGGATATCTAAGTTATTCAGTATTATTGGTTGTCTCCTGGCTCATTCCCCAATAAATCACAATGAGACATTTGTTATAAATGAATTGACCAAAAAGATAAAGGTTCCTTTCTGAATTATGTGTTCTATTACCTTGATGTTTGTCTATCAAGAACCAGTGCCTTACTGTCTTAATTAGTGTAGATTTAAAATTATATTTTATATCATAAAATATTTTATATAAAGAGAAATATTTTTGGGATTATTCCTTTTGCTTCAAACTTGCTTGACTATTCTACGTTCTCTGCATTTCCATATATGTTGTTAAATCAACTTGTCAATTTTCACAAAAAATATCTTTGGGGTTGGATTGAATCTACAGATCCATAAAAGAAGTTTAATTCTGACAATATTGAGTTATCTGTGAACATAGTGTATCCCCACGTCTATTAAGGAAACTACTATTCAGACTCTATTCAGCGAATATTCTAATTTGTTGATTTTTTGAAGTTTCTATAAGCCTAATCATATAATCTAAAAATGAGAGTTTTTTTTTCAATCTTAAGACTTGCTATGACATTTTTTGCCTTTTTACACTGCCAAAGATATCCAATACACTACTGAATTAAAACACTGATAAAAAATATTCTTGTTCGCAAGCTTAGAGGGAAAGATACCAACATTTCAATATTAAGACAGCTATTCGTTCTTTGAAGACTATTATTTTCCTTTTGATTAAAGATTTTCCTTCCTATTCCTAGTTTTCTGACAGTTATTCTTTTTACATGAACGTCTTAATTTTTTTCAAATAATTTCATATATACTGAGATTATTACATTGCTTGTTATTCTATTTCATTAAGGTGATGATTTACATTGCTGAGTTTTCAAATTTTTGAATCAACCCTGCATTTCTTGATTGTATTTTTTTAAGTTTAATTTATTTTTGAGAGAGAGAGAGAGAGAGAGAGAGAGAGACGCAGAGAGAGAGAGAGAGAGAAAATCCCAAGCAGGCTCCGTGCTGTCAGTGCAAAACCTGACGTAGGGCTCTATCTCACAAACTGTGAGATCATAACCTGAGCTGAAATCAAGAGTTGGACCCTTAATCGACTAAGCCACCCAGGCACTCCAACCCAGTCTTGATGTATAGTCTTATTTAGAAATCTCTGTGTTAAATTTGTTGATATTTTGTTTAGAATTTTTGTGTCTGAATTCATTAAACATACCGGTGTAGAATTTTTTTTCTTGAAATGTACTGGCAAGGTTTTGTTGTCAGACTCATGCTTACCCAAATACTATGAGTTGGGAAGTGGTCTCTCTTTTCATCTTATTTGGAAAAATTGCCACAATTAGTTGTATTTCTTCTTTAAATGTTTGGAAGAATACACCTATAAATCAATCTGGCCCAGGATGTTTTTGCTGGGAAGGTTTTTAATTATGAATTCAAGTTTTTACTATATATATAATTATTCAGACTGTCTATATTTTCTTGTATTAAGTTTATAAATTGTAGTTTTGAAGCCTATTTCAAAACTTTTTTGACATTTTAGTTATTTTAAAAATTTTGATGTATTTCTTTTTAATATACTCTAATTTCCTACATAATGTTGGAAAAATATGGAATAACAACACCCTTTTCACAGTTGATGTTGATAATTTGTGTTTTCAGATATCTCTTTTTAGGAGTCAGTCTCACTACCAATTTTATTGGTCTTTCTCAAAAATCAATTTTGTCTTTAGGATTTTCTTTATTTTATGGTTGGTCTTATATTTATTAATTTCTGTTATTTTTATTGTTTTCCTCCTCTTTCATTTTTTTCATTTTCTAAAATGTTTATTTTTGAGAGAGAAAGAAAGAAAGAGAGAGAGAGAGAGAAAAAGAGAGGCAGACACAGAATCTAAAGCAGTCTCCAGGCTCTGTGCTGTCACCATGGGGCTCGACGCAGGCAGGAACTCACAAACCATGAGATCATGACCTGAGCCAAAGTCAGGCGCTTAACTGACTGAGCCACCCAGGCACCCCATCCTTCTCTTTCATTTTAATTTACCCTTCCACTTTTTTCTATAACTTCTGAGTTGAAAGCTAAGATAATTGGTCTTCAAAGTTCTTTTCTAATATACAAATTTGGATCTAATACATATTTAATATTCTCTTCAGATTCTTTAGCCACATTCTACAATTTTCAGTAATTACATTTTCATTATCTTTAGATTATATTATTATTTGTTGCATTATAATTTCCATCTTTTAAATTTTATTTTTTTTAGAGAGAGAGAGAGCATGAGTCGGGGAGAGGAGCAGAGGGAGAGAGAAAGAATCTTAAGCAGACTCCACATTCAGCATGGAGCTAGATGCCTGGTTCCATCCCACGATTTTGGTTGGGATCATGACCTTGGTTGAAATCAAGAGTCAGATACTCAACTGACTGAGCCACCCAAGCACCCTATAATTTCATTTTTTGAGTTATTTAGAAGAGTGATGAATACCTCTCAAGCCCTGGGGGACTTTCTAGTTACCTTTTTATTATTGTGCTTTTAACTTAGTGTCATAATTGTTAGACAACATACACATGTAATTTTCATCCTTAAAACATTTTCAGAGCTGTGTTATGGCTCTAAAGGTGTTTTATTTTTGATGTATGAATATAGGTTTGATGACTTATCAACTTTTGTTTTATAAAACTTGAAGATGTATATGTCTATAAAACTTTATGATTTTTATATCTTTGTCTTGAATTGTTTCACTATTTGATAGTGTCCTTTCTTATTCCTTACAAAATTCTTTTATCTTAACTTTATCTTATATTCTTTAGTCAGTGTTTTCAAGGAATGTCTATTTCCATACTTTTATTTTCAACATTTCTGTGTCCTTAATTTAAAATGTGCATCCTGTGTACATTATAGAGATTAGATAGTGTTTTTCAATATCCTCTGAAAAATCATAGAAGGCATTAAAAGGAAAGTGGTAGGGGATATTTTCATCTGAAATAATGTAAGAAAATTCAGGTTTCAATTCCAGGTCATTGGTTTATCTTTATTTCGATAGAAATAAGTGAAGTTGAAAAACATGGTAAGGATGATTTCTAACTATGTTTAAATAGTATATGTTCTTTCAAATGTAAAATTATCATCATTTTTTACATTTGCATATGCATTATATAGTTTCTCCTCTGTAAAGCCTTTTACATCTTCTAAGGAAAACTCAGGCTGTGTCCCTATCAAGGCCTCCATTTCACTCCCTATTTATAGAAATATATTATGACTAAGCTCATTTATAGAAAGCTATATAATAGATTATTTTTGTCTACCATTTTCCATTTTGAATGTTTGTTTCATTAAGAAGGCATTTTGTCAAATTGTATCAAAAGTGTCTATCTTACTGTTAACTAAATCTCTGCCATATATTTTATGACAAAAGCACTGCTGTACATACTGGCCAAGATTTCACATATTATTTTCAGATTACTTACATAAGAGCTTCAATAACAAATTTATTTGGTCAGAGAAAAAGTAATTCTTACATTTACCTACTTAATTTATGACTGCTTAGATAAGTACATTATTTATAAATATTTAATTTTAGAAGGTAGCACTTTCTGACATCCTTCACATCATGCCTTGATTTAATTTAGTAAACTAGTTCATCAAATAGCTATTTATACCTCATTTATACAAAGTAATATGTATTTCATGAAGTTAAAATATATGTAAACTTGATCTATGAGAGACAAGTTTAATTTGTCATATAAATATCTTCCAATAAATATCATTTCCCTTTAGTAAAATACTCAGGTCTAACTAAGTGAAATAATAGCCAGCTAAAGGATACAGCTGAAAGTCTTTTATTTATTGATGTGATAATAAATGCTTGCTTGTTAGTGTTATTTAATTAAAATATGCTTTGATTTAAATTAGGACTTTGTTAACATTTATTGAATTAATTCCTGAAGACAGAAGATAAAATATAATATTTAACAAATTGTGTTATTTTTCAAAATTTGAGGTCTCTTAGCCTATGACTTTGTCTGTCTGTCTCCAAACCGCACATGTTATTTCCATTTAAGTAACTGAACGTCAAAATGAAAATCTTCCTAAGTTCTCAAATAGTATAAATCTGCAGGTAGGTTTGAGTTTGATTTTAATTAAACTTAAAATGCGTTCTTTCAATTCTCATAACAATCAGGTAGATAACAGCTTCCTGTATTAACATTACTAAAATATGCATCACTTTACACACACCCACATATGTAAAATTATACCGTTATTTCTAATCTATCCAAATGACTTTAAATAGAGCTATAAAGAAATATATTCAAATTGGATAGCAAAAAATATTTATATTAAAGAAACAATTCAAGAAAAGATTAACACGGGAACATATATCAGTGGTATTATTTTTCCCCCAATACTTCCTCTTCTTATCTGCTGGGATCTCATCTGCTGAAACCACCTGTCCTTTTTATGATCAAGCTTTAAATATCTCACAGTATTGTTTATGTTTGAGGACACTTCAGTTTTTAAAGAGGAAATATTTCAAACCTGGAGAATATATTTATCCAAGAAGTTCAGGCACAACATACCATCCAAGTATGTATGGGAGGAGAGAAGTAGTTTTTCAAGAAAAGGCAATTCTTTGAGATAGAAACAGATGGACCCAGCAGAGTTTGGGGTGCAGTTAGAGGAAGCAAGACCCTAAACAGGAACTAACTCAGGCTTCTGTTTGCTAGTGAAGTGTTCAAGCTGGAAGTTCAGAGCATGGGGCTTGTTTATGCCCTTTTGTTATGTCCTCTCCTGCCCCAGCCATCTGATCTTGCTAAAACTATGATCCTATGAACTGAAATTTCCTCACCTATGAAAAGGAACTTCAAGTGCCTTTTAAAGTTGATGAGAACATAAAAGGGAAATATGCATGAATTACTGGTCACTACATCAAGTTCAGAGAGTTCTGCTATTGTCTGTCACAGCCACAGAGTTTTCTTTCTGGTCCTTCTAAATACTTGCATCTTCTGAGGCTCCTGGGTGGCTCAGTCACTTAAGCATCTGGCTCTTGATTTCTGTGCAGGTCATGATCTCACAGTTGTGAGAATGAGTCTTGTGTGGGGGTCTGTGCTGAGCATGGAGCCTGCTTAAGATTCAATCTCTCTTCTTTCTGCCCCTCTCCGGCTCATGCTCGCTCGCTCTCTCTCTCTCTCTCTCTCTCTCTGAAAAGAAAAAAAATACAAAAATCATTTGCATCTTTTAATTGTTATTTCCATGATAATCATTGAAGTTTGGAAATAGAGTTAATTAGATATGTGAAGTAAAACTAGAACAATGGGATTAATCTTGTTTCTGAAAATATACCGAAATGGTGTGTGTGTGTGTGTGTGTGTGTGTGTGTGTGTGTGAAGCGGGGAGGGGGGTGAGAGAAACAATGTAAAGTAACTTCTCAGGATTTTTTTTTTACTTCAATTAATCAATAATTATTGCTTAAAATATTTCAGGGAGCCTTTCATATTAATTATTTTCAGGAATGAACGTTTTGGTGGATATAGGTTGAATAGTGGTCTCCAAAGTTATGTTTAAATCCTAATCCCTGGGATTTGAGAATGTGATCTTATTCAGAAAAAAAAAGGCATCTTTGCAGATACAATAAATTAAGGACCTCAGGATGAGATTATCTTGCATTTAGGATAAGCCCTAAATCCCATGATAGATGTCATTATAAGAAAAGGTAGAGAGAAACTTGAGACACAGAGAAGAAGGCCCTGTGAGGAATGAGGCAGAGATCAGTTATGTTCCCACAAACCAAGGAATGCCTGAAATCACCAGAAACTGGAAGAGGCAAGGAAGGTTCTTCCCCTGAGCCGTCAGGAGTGTGGACCTGCTGACACCTTGATTTCAGACTTCAGGCCTCCAGAATTTTAAGGAAAAAACTTTCTGTTGTTCTAAGCTACCCTATGGGAATTTGTTACAGCAGTCTTACAAAACTAGTACAGTATGATAAATAATAGCATGCATAAATCACTGACAAACTGAATTAACTGTGAATTGAGTCACATAAAGTTAGGCTATCCTTGGATCAAATGACTTTTAGAAGTTTTTGCATCAAAACATTTTTAGTTTCCTTACCCTCAAGTGAGCACTCAAAACATATGTGTAACAGATTGTTAAATGAAGGCAAAAAAAAGTTCCAAAAAAAGCTTTGACCAATTTAAGTATTATCAAAGAATATATAGATGAAGAGTGAGAAGTCATCAAACACGTATTTTAACTAAAAAATGCTGGTGTATTCTTTTACAAATCAGATAATCACTTTACAATCATTTTATTTTAAATGTATACATTCACATGGACTACATTCATTGACCTTGGCTACATTGTAAACAAAATTGGAAGCCAAATGGGAAATAGTAAATTCCTCTCCAGCTGTGAGAATTTAATACAAGAGTGGCTTATACAGGAGGAAAGGATCATCACATCCTGAGGAAGAAAAAGGAGAGCCATCCAGATTGAGCCAGGATTCCCTAGCCAAACTGACAATTTCATAGCATTGGGGAATTCAAAAAGAATGCCAGTGAACATTGCATGTAACTTATCCTTCATCAATATTATTCTCATAAGTAAATTAAGAATAAACTGTAGAATATCTATCGATAATGAGGAATACACCTAAGATATTACTAGTGTTTTTGAAATTCCTAATTATAGTTTTTTTTATATGTTGTTTTGTTTAGCTCTTTAGAATATATGAACACTTACTGAAAATGTCCCTTAAGGTTTTAGTACCCAAATTCTAAGTTTGAGCAGCCCTTCTTAGAATATTTCTTAAAGTATGCAGGGGAAAAACACAAACACAAACCAAAACAAATAAAAGCAACAACAAAACAAGAATACATGTTTAAAATGGCGATTTCTCAGTTCCAATACAGTTCAGGTGAATCAAGAGTTTTTAAAACCACTGCTACTTGAGTAAGATGATCTCACTGTGTTGTAGGTTACACTGATTACATTCTAGTTACTTCTAGAAATACAAGGACACTTAGGGAGGAATTATAAGTAACTGACATCAAACATGTCAGTTAAGGGTAAGTGTGCCATTTAAGGCATGATGTGAACAACTCTCCACATGGCTTACATGAAGAACAAAAAGTCTTTACTTAATTACAGATTCAACAGTACAATAATGAGCATTTTTATTGAGTTGGGTCTGAATTTGCACTTGTAGAAAAATAGACTGGAATCAAATTGTGAAATAACTGACTCTCCAGTTTAAGGAATCTGGAATTTATCCCTTAAGAATGTAGCATTATTGAGATGGTGTTCTAATGATAATATAAGTACACAATAGGTACCATGAAGACAAATCTGTTAGCATTATCTGTTTTCAGCTGTAAGTTGTACTGAGTTGACTTTGGAATTTTGGTTGGGTTGAAATAAACAGAATGGAAGGTCTGATAATAATATAAATGGGACTCCTCAAAACAATTCATGCATTGAGAGTGTAGGTTTTCCTCTCAGCTCTATCCTACAGTGCAAGACATGGAATTAAAATGTGTGATGAGATTGAACAATAAATATCAAATAAACATCAGAATTCAAATGTGTGATGAGATTGAATAATAAATATCAACTAAACATCAAGCATTCCATGTTGGACTTTTGATTCTCAGATGTTCCATGTACTTGGTGGTGGTTTTTGATCCAACAGGAGAATCTTGTCCATCTGTTGCCCTTACAGGGAGAAGGTAACAGGAGCTCAATTGTGGCCTCTTAAACCCATACTGTGGGGCAGACTGTGGCTATGATGTGCATCCTTAGTTGAATATTGTCGCTGCATTGTGTCTTTTCCTGCAGTAAAAGCCAGATTTTTAAGCACTGTCATTTTGGGTCCTGTATGTCTTCTTTATTTGTTGATATAACATTGTTAAAGCAAGTATGATTTAAAAAAAAATTCCTTTCAAAATTTGATCATTTCTATATGTATGAGTCTTAATTTAGGCTTCAGAATGTGAATTTATGATATTACATTTATCAAAAGTAAAAATAGATTTTTTTTGGAAACTTAATAGCAATTTGCTCATAGCATTCAAGTTGTATAGTATGATGAGAACTTGGAGGATAAGAATTTAGTCTTATGAATGGTATATATTCCTTTATTCATGCAAATATGTAATTTCCAAAGTTTTCTTATGAACACTGTCTCCTAACAATAATAGGAAAAAAATCTTGCTATAAAGCTAATAACAAATCAGCTATGGGGCGCCTGGGTGGTTCAGTCAGGTGAGCCTCTGACTTCATTTCAGGTCATGATCTCATGGTTTGTGGGTTTGAGCCCTGCATCAGGCTCTGCGCTGTCAGCTTAGAGCCTGGAGTCTGCTTTGGATTCTGTGTCCTCCTCTCTCTCTGCCCCACTGTCGCACATGCTGTCTTTCTCTGTCTCTCAAAAATAAATAAAAATTAACAAAAATCAGCTATCAAACTTTCACTAATGGTGGAGAGACTAATTCCATAATACAAAGTAAAAATATTCCTCAGGAAAATATTTAGGACTGTTTTAAAACAGATTGATATTCATGCTGCCATTTGGCATATTGTTGTAATGGGTGACTTACACAATGTAGGTTTGATTTTTTTTTTTTCAACGTTTATTTATTTTTGGGACAGAGAGAGACAGAGCATGAACAGGCGAGGGGCAGAGAGAGAGGGAGACACAGAATCGGAAACAGGCTTCAGGCTCCGAGCCATCAGCCCAGAGCCCGACGCGGGGCTCGAACTCACGGACCGCGAGATCGTGACCTGGCTGAAGTCGGACGCTTAACCGACTGCGCCACCCAGGCGCCCCAGGTTTGATTTTTTTTAATGTTTATTTTTCTTTTGAGAGAGAGAGACAGAGATAATACAAGTGGGGGAGGGGTAGAAAGAGAGGGAGAGAAAGAATTTCAAGCAGGTTCCACACTGTCAGAGCAGAGTCTGATGCAGGGTTCGATCTCACGAACCATGAGATCATGACCTGAACTGAAATCAAGAGTCAGATGCTCAGCCAACTGAGACACCCACGAAACCCAATAAAATACATTTCAGTCTAGATAGCTTTCAGGGACGTTTGATGAAATGTAAAATCAATGTTGGAAATAATGACACAGATATCAAGCTGGATTTGAGTTCAATTTATCTCTTCATATGATGGTTATAAAAAAAGGAATTATTTGATTTTAACTTAAACTTAACAAATCCTATTGGGGAGGCATATCAAATTATGTATCTTTTATATTCTGATGTTAAGGGAAATATGGTACATAAGATACATAGAGTAAAAGGTATCTTGTGCTACAGTAATTGGGAGTGGAACACCTTGACAAAATTCCCCAAGTATTAATAGAAGTTGCACAATGAGACCTAAACATTCTCAATGACAAAATTTTATATTGTTTATGGTAAGATTGATAGCTGT
The DNA here is from genome assembly GCF_007474595.2 of Lynx canadensis. NCBI lineage: Eukaryota > Metazoa > Chordata > Mammalia > Carnivora > Felidae > Lynx > Lynx canadensis. The sequence goes on from NC_044311.2 coordinate 114,712,535, forward strand.
CACTAACTCCAAAAATTTAGAGAACTTATTTTTCAGTCAAGCTAAGACTTACAATTCAGATATTAAGATTGTTATATTCTAGGGTTCTTGGGACCTTCTCTTTCAGCCAATGTACAGGGAGAGAAAATGTGCAGAAAGAATACCCCTTCTCACCCACTTTTTTCATGAATGTGATACACGTGTATTCTGTTTACCTACCAATTGCAAGAACTTGTAATACAGACTCCAACTAGATGCAAAGGAAGCTAAAATGTATTAACTACTCAGGTCAAGCATTTCCCTCCCACTAATTCTTAAATGGGATCCTACGTCTTTGATGCAGAATTGGTCATCTCTTGGTGTCCAACTTAGCCACTATATGACACTATAAAGCCAACTAGCAATATTGGGTATTGTTATTATATAGTATTCTCCAAAATATATTCCAAGGATGCTGTCTTGTGAAATAATTCATGACTGAAAATTAATTTCAATAATGTTTATAAAATCATCTATGTAATAGATGCACAAAGTTTTATTTATATTGATATATATAAACTCTGAAAAGCCTTACACTGAAAATACTTTTGACCTTTTTTCAAGTTAGCATTTTCTAAACATATTTCATGAGTTCTAAGCATATTTCATAAGTTCTAAAAATTCCTACAAAGAAAAACCCACTGAACTTTAAATTTGTAGTTACCCCAAATTTTTACATGTGTGTTGCTGTATAATCTACAGACAACAAAATTACAAATAGCTAAATGGTTTGTTTGATATATTTGACATAGGTACGTAACTGTGAAACCATAACCACAACCAAGATAGTGTATATATCTCTTCTTTCCCCAAAAGTTTCTTCATGCCTCTTTGTAATATCTGCTTCCCTAATCAGCCACTGATTGAATTTCTGGCAATATAAATTAGTTTGCATTTTTCAAGGGTCAATATAAATGGAGTCATATAATAAGTTGACTTTTGGTCTGCCTTTGTTTATGCACCATATTTTTTAAGTTTATTTATTTATTTTGAGAGACAGAGAGAGAGCTCATATGAGCATAGGAGGGGCAGAGAGAGAGGAACAGAGAGAATCCCAAGCAGATCCTGTACTGTCAGTGAAGAGCCCCATGTGGAACTCAAACCCACAAACTGGGAGATTATGACCTGAGCTGAAGTTAGAGTTGGAAGCTTAACTGACTGAGACACCAAGGTGCCCTCTATGCCTCATATTTTGAATTATATCCATGCTGTGACATTCAACTAGAATTCTTTGTTGTTGTTGCTGTTGTTGTTGTTGTTGTTGTTAAGTGTGTGTTCAAATCTTTTCTCAGTGTATTTTTTGGGTTGTTTGCTTTCTTGTTAATAGAGTTGGGCAGTTCATTATGATATTCTAGATATACATCCTTTATCAGATGTGTTATTTGCAAATATTTACTCCCATTCTGTGCTTTTTCTTTTCATTCTTTTAAGAGTGTCATTCCTGTTGTTCGTGATGTGTTTCTACGATAGAATGCATTGGGACTCATAGCATTAGTGTTCCAATTGTCCTGTTGTATCATTGGCTGAGAATTCCCATAACACAGAACAAGAAAATTAAGGTGGTAAATATGATTAGATTTCACTGCATTTGACTCATTAATCATAATATGCTACATGTTGTAATTCATAATACAGTTAAACCAACACATTGGCTTTTGGATAATGTGTTCTTTTTTTAAGAATAAATAATTACTCACAAACCATTTCTAAAGATGGTGTATAGGGATTATTACTCTTTAAAAATCTCTTTATCTCATCAAATACCCATTTAAACATGTTTCTATGCATTTTATTGTACATACTGATATGAAAATTATTCAAACTAAATTGAAGTAATAACCAATGAAAATCTGAACTAGTAAAGTCCTTGGGCTTAGAGGGAAAAAAGGAAAATGGTTCAATGCATACTTTTTTCTTCTAGTGCTTAAAATATATTTTAAAATCTATCTCTCAATGCTTAATTATAAAACATGCAAAGAAAAAATGAATCCAAATCAGTTTAGAAGAATTGCTTCCATTTTGACTTTCTACTCTATTTTCTAACTTTTCTTTTCTATATTTATGTTTCATCACAGGAAAATATTTATAAAAAAAAACATTTTTTTTCTTTTAAATTTAGTGTCATTATTTCTAAGAACCAAAGTACTGTTGTAACAATTTGTTGTTTAGTGAATAAAGAATATAGAAAAGTAAGTGTGGAATATTTACTCTTTTTGTGAAGCTTGTATTTGTTTTTTGTTTTTTTTAATAAGAATATGCTGGGATGGAAAATAGATTCCCCCCCAGATCTTCCATTTATTTCTCTTTTTTAACTTAATTTATTTTAAAGTTCTTTATTTCTCCTAGAAAATAATATTTAAATAACATGTTCACAGACACAAAGTAAGTCAATATTTCCTATGTGAAGCTTGAATCTTTGCCCTTTTATGGTTATATTTTATGTTCACACCCAAATCTCCTGCCCAAAGTTTCTTCACTTTTGTCTGTGAAGCAAAGGACAGCAAATCTGAATTCAATTATCTATCTCATGTTCAAAGAATCTCAGACAAAATTTTAGTCTTCCAATTGAAATGATGAATTAAACAACCTTAAAGAAAGCTTTTCTAAACATTTACAAAGCTGGACTAATTTTGAGATTAAGATTTGTTGAATTTGAATAGGGCCTATAAATGGAACAGTGGTCTAAAGAAACAGTTAAATGTTTTGTATTTATAAAATCATTCAGATCAGAGTGAATCTTCTATCACTAAGCATTTTTGCAAGATAGAAACAAAAAGTAACTAATGTCTAATTAGCCAAATCAGCCTCAAATGTCATTCAAAGCTATAGAAATTTAGGAACATATTTGTTCCCTCAGAAATAACTTAGAAAATACTTAAAATGTATTATACCACCTGAAGGAAAGTTTTATGTTCAAGCATTTTGCACCTGTTTATGTCCTATTTTTTTCAATTGACAAGTTTTATCTCACTATTGATATTTCTTTAAAGTTTATTTATTTTTATTTTAAGGGAAGGAGAGGGGCAGAGAGAGAGGGAGGGGCAGAGAGAGAGGGAGAGAGAAGGGGAGGGGTAGGAAGAGAGGGAGGAAGAAGGGGAGGGGCAGGGAGAGAGGGAGAGAGAATCCCAAGCAGGCTCTGCACTGATGTGGAGCTTCAACTCACAAACGGTGAGACTATGACCTGAGCCGAAATCAAGAGTTGAATGCTTAACTGACTAGGCCACCCAGGCGCCCCTGACTATCATTATTTTTGGCAGTGCAATGCAAAATATTTCATCAATGAAAATGAGGTATCTACTTTTGTCATTGAAACATATGCTGGAGGATATATACCATTTTAATGAATCATATTGAATGATTCCCAATATTATGAGTTGTGCCTACATTTTTGTGTGTAGGGATATGTGTTCACTGTATGTACGAGATAAGAAAAGAGAGATAGAATGTGTTTATTTTATAATAATATACTACATATTTACTATTTGTTATAACATAAAGGGCAATGAAGAAGCTGAATTCTCTTTCCAGTTCTGTTACTCACTCCCTATGTGTCTATGGACAACTTAATTTCCCTAGATATTAGTTTCACTTTAAAAAAGTGTTTTTAATGTTTATTTTATTTTTGAGAGGGAGACAGAGCATGAGTGGGGGAGGGGCAGAGAGAGAGGGAGACACAGAATCTGAAGCAGGGTACAGGCTCTGAGCTGTCAGCACAGATCCTGATGCAGAGCTCCAACTCATGAACCACAAGATAATGACCTGAGCCAAAGTCGGTACTTAACGGACTGAGCTACCCAGGTACCTTTATCGGTTTCATTTTGTAATGCTCACTTCTTTTAAGATTTCTGAGTTCTGTGTGATACTTTCAAATGTGTTCACCTATACATACATTTTGATCTTTGGGGAATTTAGTGACAAAACTAATGATAAAGTACAATATTTATAATTAAGAAAATATCTATACAACAAAAGTCACATGATTTCTCTGTTTTTAAAAAAGTAACTTAGGGGCACCTGGGTGGGTCAATCGGTTAAAGATCTGACTCTTGATTTGACTCAGGTCATGATCTCACAGTCCATGAGTTTGAGTCCCACATCAGGCTCCGTGCTGACAGTGTGGAACCTGCTTGCGCGTCTCTCTCTCTCTCTCTCTCTCTCTCTCTCTGCTCCTACCCCACTCACTCTCTCTTTCTCAAAATAAATGGATAAACTTAAAAAATAAAAAAGAAACTTAGAATCAAATCTAAGAACAGAGGTACAAGGACCAAAAAATAAACTAAAGGTAGAGATTCTGCTCTGCTGAAAAAAAATCAGAGGTATTTTGAATTTATGGTTAGAAATAATCACAAAAATAAGAATGTGTCAACAGTCAATACAAATCCTTAAGTATTATGAAAAGCAGCCAAATTTTAATTTTGTTATTGATTTAAATACTTAAAATACCAACCCCTTTTAAATGATTTTCATGTGTTTATTTCACTTGGTATTCTCATCCACATATGAGCTGTGACCATTTAACCAGCATGGAGTTAGAGAAGTGTGAGCCTCTTGACCTTGTAAATTACTAATTACCATTAAATTGGTTTCAATCAACTTGAGTATAATTGAAGTAGCATGGTTCTCTGTTCAGGTGAATAGTTTATTGAATGCTTATTTTGTTACATCAAGCTGAAAATGTTAAATGATAAGGCAAAGTACTTCCTGAATCAATATGAGACATGTCTCAATTATCAATGGTAAGACTCTTCAAATTGCATTGTTGACTTGTATGTGTGGTGTAGCTAACTATGCATGGGTTAATAGCCAACTACAAATCAAACCTGTATGGAATTTTAGCTTATCAGTGGATAGCTGGAGGTAAGGATGGCTCTAATAATTTTGAGGACTGGTTTTATTTTTTAAAATGGATTAAAGTGTTGATCACAGTATCATTAAATACCTAATTCAAGATACACAATAGTTAGGTATATTTCATAATAAGATTGTTAATTAGCATTTCTACAATTTTAGTATGAATTCAGTATTAGAGAGCGCACCTATTAAAGCTCACCTGAAATATATGGAATGTATCAGAAATTTTATTTGAATCCCTATCAGCTGGAAATTTTGCTGGGCATTGGATTAAATGTCTTTCATTGTAGCATTGTCCATAAGCTTTAACCTACTGTAGAATTTCATAGACTACTTAATATTCAGTGAAGATATAAAATATGATTTTGAAAATAAATGGTTCCTACGGAAAATATTCATATATTTTTATTAGCTTTATTGAGCTACATATCATAAAATTCACCCATATAAATTGTACAATTTAATGTTTTTTTTTTCTTTTTAAAAAATTTCCAGGTTGTGAAGCTACCATCATAATTTACTTTTAGGACATTTTTTCCCTCCCGAAAGAAGGTATATATTCATTAGCATCCACACCCTATTTCCCACATAATAACCCTCCCTACCCCCAATCCCAGCCCTAGGCAATCTGTAATTTACTACCTTTTTCTAAATTAATGAGGCATAATTGACAAACAATATAGTATTATTTTCAGGTGTAAAACATAGGGATTTGACATTTGTATACATTGGGAAATTGTCACCACAATAAATCTTAGTTACCATCCATCATCTTACCAAGTTAATACAGTGTTTTGCCTTTATTTGCCATGTTGTACATTATATTCCCACGACTTATACATTTTATAACTAGAAGTTCTTACTTCTTATTTCCCTTTGCCCATTCCTTTACCCCTGACCTAGCTCTGGCAACCACCAATCTGCTCTCTGCATTTATGAGTTTGTGTTTTGTTTTGTTTTGCTTTTAGATTCCACATGTAAGTGAAATCATGTAGTATTTGTCTTTCTCTGTCTTACGTATTCCACTTAGCATAATAGCCTCAAGTTCTATGCATGTTGTCACAAATAGCAAGGCTTCATTCTCTTTTATGGCTGGGTAGTATTTCAGTGTGTGTGTGTGTGTGTGTGTGTGTGTGTGTGTGTGTGCAGGTGTGTGTCACATCTTCTTTATCCACTCATCAATGTAATTTCTTTTGTCTCACTATAGATTTGCCTGTTCTGGATATTCCATATAAATGGAATTGTCATATACAGTCTTTTGGGACTGGTATGTTTCCCTTAGCGTATTGGGTTCACAATCTGTCTATAGTATAACACGTATGAGGACTTCATTCCATTTTATTGGTGAATGATATCTAATGTATGGGTATACAGCTTTTTTTAAGTTTTTTTTTTTGAGAGTGTGTGTGGGTGCAAGTGGGGGAGGGGCAGAGAGAGAGGGAGAGAGAAATCCCAAGCATGTTCCATGCTGACAGCACAGAGCCCCATGCAGGGTTTGAACCACAATATCATGACCTGAGCCGAAACCAAGAGTCCATCGCTTATCTGACTGAGTCACCTGGGTATGCCAGGTTTTAAAATCAGTTCATCAATTTATTAATTACTGCATTGTGTCAACTTTTTGACTATTGTAAATAATGTAGCTATGAATTTTTGTGTACATGTTTTTCCATGGAGGTATGTTTTCATTTATCTTGTCTATATCCCTAAGTGTAGAATCGCTGATAACTCTATGTTTAACAAATTGAGGAACTTCCATGGCTATATGCTAAGACTGCTACACTATTTTACATTTTCACCAGCTTCATATGAGGTTTTCAGTTCCTCCATATACTTGTCAAATTTTAACATTTTTTATAATAAAATTAGACTCACAATGCAAATGTCTTGCTTAACTCATACATTTTTCAGCACTACTGGATTTTGCTATAAGATCATCCAAGTTTCCTGATGTGTATAAATCAGGAAATTTTCATAACAAATATTAGAGATAATGTTATAGTTTGGGCTAGGTTATCTTTAAGGAAGATATAAAATTTTTCAGGAAGAATGAGGATACATGTACCGAGCTGCATTCATTTTTACTCACAGGGAATATTTTAGAAAGATAAGCATATGTATATTTTGATTTTGAAAGATTTCCTGCTTGCTGTATATATATAAATATATTACAAAACAATGAAGTTTTTATATCTTATATCTCCGATGAAATTGTATCTGTCTTCCCACATTGATATGGTGATAAATATTTTATACGCAAGTACTGAGTCTTTTTATTTTAAAATCTCATTTTCTTATTCCAATTACAATGAATAAAAAGAGATGTATACAAATTTGGGTGAATTTAAGGGTTATTGAATATTAGTGATGAAATTAAATAGGGCTAAGGGACATTTTAAAAAAGCAATTAAGTGCCATTAAAGAAAAAAGAAGAAATGACCAAATGTAACTTAGAATTTTTATTACTTTGATATTTTCTGAACACAAAGCATTTTATTATACATTTTATGATTTCCTTATACTCTGTCTTTGGTTTCTTATTGTTTCATGTGTTGCTGTCAAGATTTTTAAGTATTGAATACCATACTTTGTGGTATTAAACTAAAGTATCTATTTGTTATACCATATGCCTTCACAAATATTTTTTTGCTTGTCAATCTCTTTTAATAAATATCTCTGAGTGGATGTTTTAACTTCAGTAGAGAGTGGAAAAAAATCTGAATATCTCAGATATTTCAGGACAGCTTTCCATTCAAGCACAAATCCTTTATTGTAATATATGGGTATTCCCAATTAGTAAAATAGTAAGTTACCTTATAATATGGCTATATGTCTGGTTAGATAAAGCAAGACAAGTTTTCCAAAATTTATTTCTAAGGTTTCTATACATAATGACATAATAATTTCACTGCATTTTAAATCAATATGTTTTCTACATTTAATGCATGTTCACATATTTTATCCTCTAAATTTATTATGTTAAAAGTAATTTAACCCTAAAATTATATATTGACCATAAGTTAAAACCATATGTTACACATATTTTGAAAAATTTTATGGCTATAAATAATTTTCATAAGCAAGTGTATGTGTTCACATGTATTGTATAAAGACATTATATTTAGAGTCTATATTTCCACTGTTTTAATGATCAACATTATACTATTTAAAATTTATGGTTTTAAAATATCATTCATGGTATGACAGAGTAATGTTTACTTCAAATATTTATGATATTTAGGAGTGTTTAGTTTTAAAACTACACAAGTAATTGAGCTACTTTTTATTTTTTATTAGGCCCAAATCTTGGAAACAAAAGAAACTAAGCTTAAATTATTAATTAGAGGTCTTTCAGAACTTATCCAGAGACTTTGATGATCATGAAGTATCACTATGAATACAAAAGAAGAATGGCGTTAGAGAGATTCATTACAGCAAACAGCGATACACAGCTTTATTTCTTTTATATGTTACATGAAGAGAAGGGAAATATCAACTTTAGAATGCCCTATTTTGAAAGTTATAAAAATCAATGGAATTTGAGATTTATTGTATGATTTTAACATAAGTCGTGTAAACCTAAAAAACAATTACCAGTATTTAAGAGTTAAAATAGAACTCCAGATTATTTATCCATATTTTTTTGAAATCCAATAATCTCTGTATAGCATTCAAATAAAAGATGTGCTTTACAATAAAATGATGCTGATACTGCATAGTTAAATGTTTTATTTTACATTTTGTTTTATTTTTATTTTATTTAAAAATTTTTTTAATGTTTATTTATTTTTGAGACAGAGAAAGACAGAGCATGAATGGGGGAGGGTCAGAAAGAGGGAGACACAGAATCTGAAGCAGGCTCCAGGCTCCAAGCTGTCAGCACAGAGCTCGACATGGGGCTCAAACTCACCGACTGTGAGATCATGACTTGAGCCGAAGTCGGATGCTTAACTGACTGAGACACCCAGGCGCCCCTATTTTATTTTATATATACAGAGGGAGTGTGCAAGCAAGAGAGATGGGCAGAGGGAGAGAATCCCAAGCAGGCTCCATGCCCAGCCTGGTCCCACGACTCTGGGATCATGACCTGCACCAAAATCAAGAGTTAGGTGCTCAACCAACTGAGCCACCCAGGAGTCCCTTAAATTACTAATAACATTTGGGGTGCCTGAGTGGCTTAGTTGGTTAAGCACCCAACTTTGGCTCAGGTCATGATCTCTCCGTCCATGAGTTTGAGACTCTCGTGGGACCCTGTGCTGACAGCTCAGAGCCTGGAGTCTGCTTCAGATTCTGTCTCTCCCTCTCTCTCTCTCTCTGCCCCTACCCTGCTCATGCTCTGTCTCTCTCTCTCTGTCTCAAAAATAAATAAACATTAATTTTTTTAATTATTTATAATATTTAACATTATCTGAAATTTCTCCTAGCCACTCTCAATTAATGAGTTCCTTCTGGATCTAGAGTGCATACACGCATTTGCATCCCTTTTTCAAAGGGCTCATAATTTAAAAAAAACTCAGAAAATGATAGACATGAAAGAGCAGGTATCAAATATTGCTTACTTGAAGACATTCCCCAGCACTTTGCATGAAAATTCTCAAGTGTAAGAAGCATTATTTAACAACAGTCCCTAAGAATGCAAGAATTTTATTTTAATATTTTTAAAGATATGTTGTTAATAAACAACAACAGGAAAATAAGGACATGAGTCAGAAGATTAAGCTAAAAATACAACTAGCCTACGACCCAGCAATGGCACTCTAGGTATTTACCCAAAGGATACAAAAATACTGATTCGGAGGGACACATGCACCTCCATGTTTACAGCAGCATTATCCACAATAGCCAAACTAATGCCAGCATTTTCCATTCCTGCTTATGAATATGAACCAAAAACATTGGGAGAACAAGAAATAAAAGTACAAACTATATTTTGGAAAACTAGAAGAAAACAAAAAACATAATGTAAAGTAGATTTTTAAAAAAGTTTCAGAAAGCTGTGAAAACCAGAGAGATGTCAAAAGTAGGAGGCTAAAAGAAAATTTTACACCTTTAAACCATAAGAAAGAGCAGAAAAAGTACATGTCAAAGATAAATGGTATACACATAGATGCAAAATCCAAATCCTTATTCGCAACAGCAAGAATGGAATGTCAAGGCTAACAGCAGGTGCTTCCCCAGATCTAGATGGAATCACACATTTATCAAGCCACATTTGCATGAATTAACCTTTCTCAGTGGCTATGGGACACAAAAGAAATTTTCCATTGTGAAAAACTCACAGCTTCTTTCTCCATTTAGTAATGAGATGTAACAGTTATTGAAATTTACATTAAAAATGGGTTTTGGGAGAACAGTTATATAGTTTTGAACACCGTTCACTTACAAAATAAACTTTGTGTGTGTTCACTTACAAAATAAAATTACTCTAAATCATTCTTCAGGAACACAAACATGCTTACGTTCTTTTAAGAAGACAATTAAATAGAAAAAAGAAAAATGTGTATGCAGGGGCACCTGGGTGGCTCAGTCGGTCAAGTGTCGGACTTCAGCTCAGATCATGATCTCGTGGTTCATGAGTTCAAGCCCCACATCAGGCTCTATGCTGACAGCTGGAGCCTGGAGCCTGCTTCAGAATCTGTGTCTCCCTTTCTCTCTGCCCCTCCCCCACTTGTGATCTGTCTCTCTCTCTCTCAAAAATAAACGTTGATTTTTTAAAAATATGTATGCAAAAACAGAAAAAAATGGAGAATTGACAGAAAATACAAGTTCTAAAAAACTAGTCTTACCCTTCCCCAAATATTGGTACTAAGTCAATGAAAACAATTACTATTTATTTTTTTTTAATTTAATACGAAGATATAAGATTCAAGATAAAAGAAGACAGGGTGATACAAGTCTTAGCAGAGTGCAGAAAAATTGTGGAAGGAGTAATTAAAATACTACAAAAATAGGGGCACCTGGGTGACTCAATCAGTTAAGCACCCAAGTGTTCATCTCAGCTCAGGTCTTCATCTCAGGATTGTGAGTTCAAGCCCTGTTTTGGGCTACACACTGGCAGGGACCTACTTAAAAAACATTACAAAAGGAATAATTTGGGATGTAATGAAAAACAGGTACTGATGAAAACATAGTAAGAGAAATCTAAAAATAACAGCAAAAAGGAAGAGTAATAAAGAACAAAATAGAAAGCACTATAAAGACACACGCAGATATACATGAAGAGTTGATCCAACATCCCTACAAAGGTATTTTCCAAAGAGCAAAAACTTAAAAATGAAAACGACAAAATTTAAATATTGTAATAGAAGCATTTTTAAAATTTAAAACAAGTTTTAGAAATACTTGAAAGGGCAAAGTATTTTTCAGTAAAAAAGTTTAATTTAGAATGATATACATAAAGAAATACCCTATTAAAGCTATTGGATTTCAATGTAAAAAACCCATTTGCAATAAAGCAAACATACAATGTCATTTATTAATAAAATAATTATTCGGTTGTCCAGAGCATGCCAGCCTAGTCTTGTTGTCCCAGATCCACCCTTGTCATGTTTTAATGTGTTATTACTACTATACTTACTATTATTACCATTAAGAGTTGCCTTAAAATAAATCAGAGTGAGAGCTCCTTTTTGCTGCCAGTTTCTGTCACGGTGTTTCTGATAGTGTATGACGCGCAGGAGCCAGGATCATAAAGTTCTCAACTTTAACAGGATTAAAGGAGGAAGACCAACAGAAACCACCTTTTCTCTGACATTTTTCAGAAACACAGTAACTGCTATCTCCCGCAGCACAACATGCACAGAACTTACTGGTAAAACAAAGTGCACTCAACAGAGGCTGGAAAGAGCAAACTTCCTCTGGTCTATGGTAAGATGAGAGTATTCCATTCTTCTCATCTGGCCACTTGGTGTAGCAGTCAGCTGTGTGTTTGTGTGTGTGGGTACGTATGTGTGTGTATTTTATTGTTTGCTCACTCTTCTTTTGCAATTAGCCATTTGTTATCATTGAGCTGATAAAAAGAAACCTGTATTTACTCAAAAACTAAGAACTGAATTTCCATTTTTCAACTAAGCTGTTGGTGAACATGTAACTTATAAAATATGTTTGCCTGTATTTGCCTATAGTAGTAATATTTCCATTGGCTGCCATAGTGCTATCACCAACCATATGAAAATCACAAGACATGGATGTACCGAAGCAGCATGGGCATCTAGTTCAAAGACAGTAGTTAGTCTGAGAGGACTGTGCCAGAAGACTATGATGAAATGGGGAAGTTCTATATTGTAATTCGCGCCTCAGAAGTAGGTTAAGTATTTTGGTCCCAATTATGATACATATAAAAATAAAAAAAAATAGTGCTTCGGCACCCTAAATATACTATTGCATTTAGAAAAAGAATTCAAATATGGTTTCAAATATAGGAGTGCATGTAGTGAGATCAATAATCACTGCTTCTTTTGTAATCCATCATTCTTCTACCGTTTCAAGCGTGTGTGAACACTCTGAAGCATGTCAGCAGAAATTTATTTTCTCATAGTTCTGGAGGCTCAAAGTCCAAGATCAGGGGCCAGCAGGTGGGTTTCTGGTGTGGCTTCTCTGTCTTACAGACCGTTTTGCTGCTCAGTGAATGGCAAGACTGAAAGGATTGGGGCCAAAGTCCAAATGGTTGGGAACAATGAGAGGGCTGGAGGGACTGTACCAAGAAAACCTCCCTTAAGGAGAGAGGGCCGGGTGAAGTCCCGATCTGGGTAGCTCTCTTGTATTTATTGTGGAGTGAACAATAGTATGTGGAAATGAAAGCAGACAAATACATTAATAAATCATGTAGGACATTTCATGACCCTATGTGACTGCCTACATATACACATTAGCAAAGTCAGGAAGAATGCATGGGGTGAAGTAAGGGATAAAGGTGGGCTCAACCTTCCTTAGTAACCTAAGCATCTCATCTTGGAAGGAAAAACACTTCTATGGCCTTCAGTGTATGCTGTTTTCAGCATGTCTTGTTTATTCCTTGGTTGAGCAGCTACTGTGTCCAGTGTGCTGCATTCAGCACCGGCTGCTCTTGCCTTACTTTGTCTCTTCTGTTCTCTGTATTCCCACAACACACGACAACTTTCTCACTGTATCCTCACATGGTCTTTCCTCTCTTCCCAAGTTGGAAGAGAAAGACATCTTTGGTGCCTCTTCCTGGTTTTATAAAGACAACAGTCCCCTAGGATTAGGATCCTACCGTTATGACCCGATTCAACTTTAATTGCCTCCTTAAAGGCCTTTTCTCAAAATGCAGTCACATTGGTGGTTAAAGCTTTAACACCTAAGTTTGAAGGGGACACAATTCAGTATATAACAGTGGTGAAAGAAAAATTTTCAAAAGGAGCATGACTCTTGTATGATATCTTTTTAAGGGGATATAAACATGGTGGGGACGATGGTGGCTGAGACTCTTATTGGTTATCCCTGTAATATGGAGACAGTAGAAAAACACAGTTTGGTATCTGTACAGTCAGAGAAGCTATTTAAAATGTCTATAGGGTAAGCTGTATAAGTAAGGGAAAGGGAAAATAAGTAAGTCATTATAAAGAATGTCAGTAATTTATATCAAAGCACGGTTATTAATTTGTGTTGTATTATTTGTTAACAGGTTGCATTTTATAATGTCAATGAAGAAGTTTTGCTTTATAAATTGTTCTACTTTGAAAATTATCTTTTTGTTCCTTTTATATGTAGAAACAGACATGACCCATCATGTACATATTGGTGTTCTATAAAAATCATGTTTTTGATACAAGAATTATCAGAGGAAATTTTCATTGAAATTTAGCAATAACTTAAGATTTTTCTTTTTTAAATAACATCTATTATTACATAACAAAGTTTATGTTCAGATTTGACCACTTAATGAATAATTCTTAATATATTTCCCATTCAAGCACGTCTGATAATTATACAGATACCTCTTCTGTGTGCCTGAAACAGAGTGACTGGCAGGGCAAGAAGGGAAGGGAAAAGGTGTCTAATTTTCTTTCAGATGAGAGGAGAGTAAGAATTTGACAGCATGATTTGTAATATGATTCCCATCCTGGTTAAGAATAATCAGACATGTTCTTCCTGTTTGCCTTATTTTGGTAAAATTCTTTTAATTATTTTCCATTCATTAAGTGCTCAAATACAAATAACAATCTTTTATAAGCTGGAAGTAAAATATCTCTTTTCCTTTTCTAGTTAATTCCTTCAATTTCTTGTCCTTGCCTGATTTTCTTGAGAACTACAGATTCTTTCCAATACAGGTCATATATTACCATTGCTGCTTTCAGTGAAAATTAGGTAGGATTTATCCTTCTGCTGGAAGTCATGATACAAGTAATTCAACTTGAACACGTACAGCTCTTTACTCGCAGCTTATGTTAATACTTTAGCTGCCCTATGTTCATTTTCTGCTTCTGCAGCTCACCCACTATTACTTGTTACTTAAGCTTTTGATGCCAGGCAGGTAGTCAGAGCCTTGAAGTATGAGCTTGTCACAAAAAATAATGTTCGGTTAAAAAATACTGTGAACTTAGCATGAACAGATAAAAAGTATGAAGTTTTCAAAGCAACTATTTTTTTTCTTCTTTTTTGTTTTTTTAAATGTTACTAGCCAGAGGACTGACTTCTCGAGGCATGGCTGGCAATCAAAATGAGTTAATCCATATAGACAGAGTGAAATAATTGAATGTCTGATTAAGTTGAATGTTTACTATTACACTTAAGCAATAAAAAAGGGACTTCCAACACCTAACACAGGTCTAAGTTAAGAGAAGTCAAGTGGACTTTGAAATTTACATATTGCATTAGTAGCAACACTCCTACTCTCCTTTGCTGAAATGCAAACCCAAGTTATCCAAGAAACCCATGTCCTTAGAATAAACAGCTATATTTATCTCATTGCATTTAAATGTAAGTTAGACTAATAAGGCACTTGCTGTGCTGGGATTCTGTGAGCAAATGGTGCCAGATAATGAACGAAATTATTGTTTGGCCAACAGTCATTTAACCCTCATGAGTGCAATGAAGCCTAGCAATCTCACCAATGATGACAAAAGCTGAATCTAACATGAACTTGGGCTGTTGGTACTTTGAACAATTGCAGGTTCACTTGAGAAAGTAGACAATATTAGAGAAACTCCACTCATTATGGAAAGTTCAAATCAAAGTTGAAAACTAGATTAATTCTGTCTCTGGCTCCCTTTCACCCCTCAGGGCCAGTTACCTGAGAGCACTCAGTAAGCCTCTCCACCTCTGCGACACAGACAGATTTGGGTTATTTGTTAATTCATCCCTGTAAAGGGAAAGCTGATAAAATTTCCACGTTGTTTTACCCGTGGCATATTATTAGGGAAATTTAAATTTGGAGACTTCGAATCCAAAGGAACAAGTTTTGGTGGTAAAACTGCAAGACTTGTCATGGAGTAGTTACGCCTGGCTCCAAATCCTTCACTAGATACCCGCATACTCCATCCATCTGTGAAACCAAAGCTAATTCAGTTGCCTTCGAAAAAATTCTGTAATAATAATATCGGTATTAATAAAAAAAACCCACAGGTAACATTTATTGAGCAATTACCAGTTGCCATTATTTGTTTCAGGCATTTTACTTCTATCAATTCATCACTCTATGATAGTGCATTGATATGATCATTCTTGCCATCCTCCTTTTACATCTGAAACAATCTTAAGGAATAGAGATGCTAAGCTAAGTGTCAAGATTACAAAACTAGGAAGTGGCAAATTCAGGATTCAAAAGGTTCATGGAGCTGATAATTCAAACTGAGCACCTATAGCTCCTTTGAACACACTTTACAGTAATATTTTAGGTACCCTGCTTCCAAAGCCTGTAATCTTAACTTCTATTTGACCTTCAAATATACATATAAAATGTATTTATGTTGTATGTATTTGTGCATTTCCTTTTTTAAGTATTTATCTTATTTTTTACTAAGGTATAGTTGACATGAAATTGTAAGCTATTTAAGGTGCACATTGTGACGATTTGATATACATGTACATTGTGAAAGGATTCTCCCCTTTGAATTAATTAACATATCCATAAATATATATGTGTGTGTATGTGTGTGTGTATTGGTGAGAGCATTTAAGTTCTACTCTTTTAGCAAATTTCAATTCTACAACGTGGTGTTATTAACTACAGTCACTATATGATACTTTGGATTCTCAGACCTTATTCATTCTACAACTGAAAGTTGGTTTCCTAGTACCATCCTCCAGGCTATTTCCCTACTGCTCAGTCCCTAGCAACAATGTTCTGCTTATTTATAGATTTCACATGTAAGCGATACCATGCAGTATTTGTTTTTTCTGTTTGGCTTATTTCAGTTAGAATAATGACCTCCAGATTCAGGTTCATCTACGTTGTTGGAAATGGCAGGATTTCCTTTTTTTTGTATGTATTAAAATATTGGTATCTTTGAAACTTAAAACAGATTTGAATGGTGGATAAGCAATTTTAGGCCATTGTAAGGACAAACAAAAAGTCATTTCAAATTAAAGGATAAATAAACTGTTGTTTACTTTAGTAAGATTTTTATTTTATTGAACGGTGTTTTTCTTTAATACCAAAATTTGTATGAAAAATCTGTGTTAAAATCATTTAAATTCTATGATAACAGAATGAAAACATTTTAACTTTGTATTTGTTTTTTATGCATCATCATAAAAAAATTATTCATCATAAATAATAAAAAATGAATTGATAAAAAATCACTTGAGAGCAGTATATTAGAAGTTTCAGGTTTTAATAATCCTTGAAAGTGTTTTAGATGTCTGTTTTATTTTTTATCAATGATATCACTAAAGCTTTATTATAGTTGGCCAAATTTGGCTGAAAGTCCAAGGATAAATGATCATTTGTTGTACTTTTTTGTTTGTTTGTTTATATATTTATTTAAGGGAAAGAGAGATAGAGAAAGAGAGAGAGAGAGAGAGAGAGAGAGAGAGAGAGAGCGAGCCACTGGGGAAGAAGCAGAGAGAGGAGGGGATGGGTCTCTTACAGGTATTTATAATAAAGAACAATCTTTTTTCCCTATCATATTCGTATATTTTACAAAGCATTAACTGTTCTATCATAGTCTATAATATTCTATGTAATGCTAACTATAATTTTATTCACCGCTTAATAAATAACCATTTTCTTTTAACGTTAATTTCTATATAATGTGAACTGTAATTTTATTTACCAGTTTTCCAGGCTTGAGTTACACGGCAGCAAAAGGCTCATTGCACCCTTAAATTTTCTTCATTTTTCTTTGATCAGGATGGAGGAAGTGACATCTGTCTTATGAGAATAACACTACTTCAGCTAAAGAGTCATTTTAGGACAAATGAGTACAGTTTGTTTATTCTTATGTCATTTATACCTCGTATGGCATGTATATGACATGTATATACATTATGACATGTATACCATATAATGGTGAAGTGGATTGATAGACATAATTTACTAGTGACATTGTTGAACTGGCTAAGGTCAAGGGGTCCTTTCTCTGTTTTATGTCATTTAACTGATTTAAACAAAGTATCATTAATAAATATATTTTTATTATGAATTATTATAAAAGAAACATTTAAAAATACAAAATAGAGTGTAAAATAAAATGTCTCTTGGGGCACCTGGATGACTTGGTGGGTTCAGTGTCTACCTCTTGATTTCAGCTGAGGTGATGATATCATGGTTTGTGGGTTTGTGCCCTGCATCTGGCTTGCTTGGGAATCTCTCTCACATTCTCTCTACACCTCTCCTACACTCTCTCTTCTTTCAAAATAAGTAAATAAATAAAATAAAGAAAAGAAAATATCTCTAATACCACCTTTCACTACCACCATAATGTTCTGTTGTCTTTCTTTCAATTTGTAAGTATTGTTTTATATTACTGATATATTACAGTGGGTACTGTTGCTTACTGATTTATAAAATTAACAACTTGAAATGCTTTGAATGAAACCAACTCTAATCTCCAAGATTCTCTCTTGAGAATATCCACCAGGTTGTGGTTTATTTATGTGTATCTATGGATCTCATCCCATATCCTTTTTATATTTCTGAAATTTCTAAAAATCCTGTACATTGTAACATACTATTTCTTATTTACAAAACAATATTTGGTTTAATATTTTGTTTAAATACTTTTGAGTAGAGGGCTGCAACTTGTCACATTTTCTTCAGTATAAATCCATAGTGTTTTCTTAAATATAGCTATAAATACATGGAAAATAAATACACAAGCAAAATCATGTAGATCTACAAGTAATCTTTCCAATACATAGTTTTCTAATAAACTTTGTTCCAAATTCATTTCGCCAACAATCATTGAGTTATGAACTAGACTCTAATGATTAAGTAGTGGACTAAAGCAATTTCTCTGCTTAAATAACCATACACATACTAGAAGGGGAAGTTAAATGAAAAAGCAAATAGATAACCAGAATAATTTTAAAGCACAGTATGTGCTTTAAGTCAATCATGCAGGATTATGTGTAAATGTGTAAGTAACTGCTGGTAAGAGACCTCTATGCATTAAGAGAAGGATTTCCAGTAGGCCTAATGAGTCATCAATGAGCGGAATTAGCACTGTGAAAGACAATGGGATGAGGATGTTGGGCTCAAGGAGTAGCGAGTGGAAATGCGCTAAGAACAGCACTGTCTTGGTTGTTTTAGGGAAGGTATTAAAGAGAATGTAGGGTCAGCAATCTCTGAGATTGGTGGTGGCAACTTCTTACTAGACACATTTCCAGAGGCAAAGGAAACAAAAGCAAAAATGAACTATGGGGACCTCATCAAGATAAAAAGCTTCTGCACAGTGAAGGAAACAATTGACAAAACTAAAAAGACAGCCTACGGAATGGGAGAGGATATTTTCAAATGACACATCTGATAAAGGATTAGTATTCAAAATCTATAAAGAACTTACCAAGTTCAACACCCAAAACAAAAATAATCCGGTTAAAACATGGGCAGAAGACATGAACAGACATTTTTTTTTCCCCAAAGAAGACATCCAGATGGCTAATAGACACATGAAAAGATGCTCAACATCACTCATCATCAGGGAAATACAAATCAAAACTACAATGAGGTATCACCTCACACCAGTCAGATGGCTAAAATTAATAACACAGGAAAGAACAGATGTTGGCTAGGATGCAGAAAAAGGGGAACCCTTTTGCACTCTTGGTGGGAATGAAAACTGGTGCAGCTGCTCAGGATAACAGCATGGAACCTCCTCAAATAGTTAAAAACAGAACTACCCTACAACCCAGTAATTATACTACTAGGTATTTAAAGGGTATAAAAAACTACTGATCTGAAGGGACACATGCACCTCTATGTTTATAGCAGCATTATCAACAATAGTCAAATTATGGAATAAGCTCAAGTGTCCCTTGACCGATGCATAGATATAGAAGATATTATATATATATGTAATATCAAAAAATGTGAAACCTTGCCTTTTGCAACAATGTGGATGGAAGTAGAGTGTATTATGCTAAGCAAAACTAGTCAGTCAGAGAAAGAAAAATACCATATGGTTTCGCTCATATGTGGAATTTAGGAAACAAAACAGATGAACATAGAGGAAAAAGGGTAAAAAAAGAGACAGAAACAAACTATAAGAGACTCGTAAATACAGAGAACAAACTGAAGGTTGCTGGAGGGGAGGTGGATGGGGGGGGCGTATGCTAAATGGGTAATGGGTATTAAGGAGGGCACTTGTTGTGATGAGCACTTGGTGTTATATGTAAGTAATGAATCACTAAATGCTACTCTTGAAACAAATATTACACTATATGTTAACTAACTAGGATTTAAATAAAAACTTGAAACAAAAATAAATAAATAAATAAATAAATAAATAAATAAATAAATTAGAATAAATATTTACAAAGTATGATATATCCATATAATGGAATATTTTTCAGCAAAAAAAAGTAACAAACATTTAAAAGTTAGAGAAGGTAGAGGAAGCATAATAACTGAGATGGAATTAGCAGTTATTAAAGTTGGAACAAGAGGAACTTGAAAAGTTCATAGAGGCCATTTTTATTTTGGTAGAGATTTTGACCCAGTGTAGTGGAAAGCAATTAGAGTCTAAATCAAAAGGAAATTGGTTTGCTTTTCTTCCCAAAGGACTCTCTCAGTTGCCTGGGTCCAGGTGGGGGGTGGGTTGTGAAGGGAACAAGTCTCCTGGGTACACCACTACTATTCCCAGGAAATCTAGGACACCTGGGAGGTTTCTGGAAAACTGGATGTTGGGACTGCTGAGGCTCATGCATGGGTGCTATGACTGCAGATGGCCCACAGCCCTCATCATTTTGTTCCCAGCTTCAGCTTTTCTCTGTGCCTTGGGGCTGGATGGCAGGAAGCACAGTATTCAGAAGCTACTGATTCAATTTTCAGTCCCCTTTTTAGCAATCCAGTTCTTTTCAAGGCCCTAGAGAGGATCACAGAAGCAAGGAGGATTGTGCTTCATAAAGTCATCTTGGGTCAGGATACAGAGAAAATCATCTGAAATCTTAATATGAATACTGATTTATGCTGGGAAGATGGATTTGAAGCATGGAAAGAAAATTACATTTAGAGACTTTCTGTTCAGCCATTAGCTGACCATCCAACTGAGCTAAGACTTTAGTAGCCACACATGACAAAGAATAGAATTAACAGAAATAGGTCAGAAAACTCATTAACGAAATAAACAGCAAATAGAAACAATAATAACCAAAAAATCTAAGGGTAGGAAGAATCTGAGATGCACAGTTTGCCACTTTATTTAAAATGTGCAGGTTTCAACCACAACAAAACTCTTCTGAGACATGCAAAGAAACCAGAATGTATGGGTCACACACAAGAGAAAAGTAGTAAATAGATTTGTTACCCGGTCGTTCACCAAAGAATTGGAAACCTGGGATTAGAATGGGGAGATGGAGTTTATTGAGTAAAGTATAGTACACTTTCAAAAGTGAAAGTGGGCCGCTGCTGGAGTAAGAGTGGCAATGGTCTTGAGAAGCTCTTTTAAGCCTGCTTTGCGTACTGCAAATTTGGCTTTGATTGACATTGTTGATTGACAGTTGGTGATTATATAACATTTTGACCTCTGTGAATGCTTCTACCCAAGATGAATTCTGTTATAATTGTATTTATCTACATATTTATGAGTATCTAATTAGCTTTTGTTGTGACCTTAAAGTAACTTAAGGGCAGGTTGCACCTTTTGTGTGCATGATCAGCTCTTAGAAGTCCCCTTGTGGCTTTTGAGCCAGCTCTGTGACAAGGTCTTTCCTATCCCGGTAGCCTTTAGAGGTGACTCTGAAGGTGTGGCTATTAACCCTCCGGGGTGGCCCTGAGGGTGTGGCCAGCATCTTCTTTATCCCTCCTGCTCATCCCTAACTGAGTGCCTAAAAGTGTAGGAGAGAAATATTTTTGAAAGCCAAGAAAAGGAGTAGAGAAACCTGGTAAATTCACAGTTTACCATGAATAGTACCTCTATTTAGTATCATATGGATATAGAAGAGTTTACTATATGTTCTTTATTGTTGAACAATTTTTTTTCAAGATTTCACCATTCTCTATACTACTGTGAAGAAGATTGTACATATAGATTTTTTTTAAGTTTATTTATTTATTTTGAGAGAGAGAATGTGCATGAATAGGGAGGGGCAGAGAGAGAGAGTAAGAGAGAGATACAGAGAGAGAATTCCAAGCAGACTCCACACTGTCAGCATAGAGCCCAACACGAGGCTCAAACCCACAAACCGTGAGATCATGACCTCAGCCAAAACCAAGAGTTGGTCACTCAACTGACTGAGCTATCCAGGTGCCCCATATAAATTATTTAAAATTTATCTCTTTGGCTGTGCTAACAGACTGCTTGGGCTTCTGTCTCTCCTTCTCTCTGTGCCTTCTCCGTTTGTACTCTCTTTCAATAGATAAATAAACTTAAAAAAATTTATCTCTTTGGGATTAGTAACTCAAACAAAAATTATTTCATCATGAGTTTTAATTTTTACTTATTTTTTATGAGTTTTAATTTTTAATGTTCTGTATACTCGCAAATTAATCTCCTAAAACCTTTAGGAATATGTGCTCCCAAAAATTGTGCTTAAGATTAACCATCTCTCCTAATTTTATAAACACTTATTTTTCAACATATGCAAAATATTTGCATGTCACTTTTTATTTTGAGTGCAAATAAACACACATGCTTGATTATTTTTCTTCTTTTGTAAATTATTCATACATGCCCTTTGCTTTCATTATATTATCTGTGTTAAAGATTTGCAAGAATTCTTTTGATATTAACAAATCAACTGATTTGGCAGAAAACTTTTCATAATTTCTTTAAGAATAATCTTATTTTCCAGGAATATACTTCCCTATATTTTTCTTGATGTTTGCTGTAGAGAAACTTAACTTATTAAGAATAATTAATTTCTTTTTCATATCTTGGCTTTGCTTTTACCTTATAGTTCAGTAATCTTCAGTTCTCAAAAGTGCTCCTGTTTTCATAGAGTAATTTTAGTTTTTAACTTTGATTCATTTTGTGCTGTAGTGAGGACGAACTCCTTTTAATAGTATTTAATTGTTTCTATTCTGTGTTTCTTCAAAAGAATATTAATTATTCTTGTCAATTATATTGACAATTAATTATAATTGACCAGGATGATTGATAAATGCTTGTGGAGGATCTAGTGAAAGGCAAGTTCTTGATAAAAGGAGATACTTACGATTTTTATCATTTGTGGAGCTTTTACTATCATCGTTTGTATGCAAACCTTAAATTTTAGTTGTAAAAAAAAGCTACAGAAGGCTAATGACTACCAGTAGAGATAATTTTTTTCTATTTTTAAACTAGATAGAACTATACCAATCTAGATATTTTAAGTTAACTGTCAAATATGTTTTAATAAAATGATGTGAATTATCTTTGTTATAGAAATCACCTGGTCAAGTTAAGGAAATGCTTAGTCAGCATTTTTTGAGGGGTAATTATGACATCAGATGAGATTTGTAGTTTCTTTTGTTTGTTGATTTTTATTTAATTGAACAAATCGCTGGTTATTTTGATTCTAAACAGATAAAACTCAAGATTCTACATTTAAATTTTTTTTTTTTTTTAATTTTTTTTTTCAACGTTTTTTATTTATTTTTGGGACAGAGAGAGACAGAGCATGAACGGGGGAGGGGCAGAGAGAGAGGGAGACACAGAGTCGGAAACAGGCTCCAGGCTCTGAGCCATCAGCCCAGAGCCCGACGCGGGGCTCGAACTCACGGACCGCGAGATCGTGACCTGGCTGAAGTCGGACGCTTAACCGACTGCGCCACCCAGGCGCCCCACTACATTTAAATTAAAATAGAAATAATGTATATATTTCATTGTAAACCTGGAATTAATAAATCATGATGCATATTCTTTCCAAGTAATTTTACTCATATTCAAAAGACAAAATCATACACAATGAATTCTATATTTTATTCCTAAATTTGTATAGAGTAATCTCTGGAAGAGGTATGGAAACACATTAGCTAGTGTTGTTTCTGTTATAGTTTATAATTGTGAGTTAATCTGTATGCTGAAATTTAAATGACAGATTTATCTGTCAGATTTATCTGTCTTATACATCAGAGAATGTATCAGTATAATCATTATTGGGATTATATCCTATCATTTTATTTGGATGTTTCCAACCACCAAAATTAATATTTTTGGAAAATTTCACTTATTAATGCAAATCATGTTTTCTTTAATTTGCCACAGACTTTATGGTAGCTTTATATTCAGGGACTGATATTGTATATATGCATATTATTTATATTATACATATGGCTAATTAGTCAAATATCCACTTGCATCATATATCCATTTGTTTCTCCTTATCATGTTTCTTTATTCAAAGTTTACTTCATGTGACGTTTTTATCCTATACACATAGGATTAGAGATGTTTGCAACTTGATGGCATTGCATGCTTGCTAAATTGGTCCCATGATTGTTTTGCACAGGAAATTGTGCAGATACCTTGATTAGATTCAAATTCTCAGGCTAAGTTCTGAAAATTTATCATTGAAAAAGTAAATTTACATTTAAATGTTCTCCTGCTACAGCTACAACTTAAATTCCAATTTAGCCCTGTCAATAAAAATTAAGCTTATATAGGGGCGCCTCGGTGGCGCAGTCGGTTAAGCGTCCGACTTCAGCCAGGTCACGATCTCGCGGTCCGTGAGTTCGAGCCCCGCGTCAGGCTCTGGGCTGATGGCTCAGAGCCTGGAGCCTGCTTCCGATTCTGTGTCTCCCTCTCTCTCTGCCCCTCCCATTCATGCTCTGTCTCTCTCTGTCCCCAAAATAAATAAACATTAAAAAAAAAAAATTAAGCTTATATAGACAAAAGTCTAATCTGATGGAGTGACGATCAGCTATGATGTATATGACTTTGAATTTGATGTTAGTTAATACTTTCTGAATAGGCAGATACTTATAAGTTACCTACTGAAACTTAAGAACTTGAATGCTATATAAAAAGTTCTAAATTCAGTTTCCCGAGTTTGTGATGAAAATCTGCTTTTGATTAGTTTGTGAATAAAGTGAAGGGGTTGAAGAGTCAGAAATGATTGGGAATGAAGAGAGGTGAATAAGATGTGACTAAATTAGAGGATTTCAAATTAATATCCTAAGTAAGTGGCATATTTTCTGTTTGTAAAATATTATGAATTATTTTTAAATGTGCACTTTTTTGGATTGCTATCCCATCAAAACTTTCAGGAAGGGAAAGGCCTGAAATTGTTATTTGTTAAATTATTAATACTCATAAAAATGTATCCACAAGGGTACTCTTGTCTTTGCTCACAAGAAAAGATTACAAAAATGAAGAAACTTCTGTAATTAGAGAAAAGCTTTTTTCTAAAAATTCAGTCAAAGGGAGGTCATTGGAGTGCTTGACCATTTGACAAAGTAGTTTTGTTAAATTTTTAGGCAATGGATTATCTACTCTAGGTATAAAAGACAAGACATACCAAAGACAAAACAATGATGCCAAAACAAATAAATCACTAAAGAAATTTTTGAAATTTGGTTTAAATTCATAGAATATATTTTAGAAACTGCGTTTTTTAAAAAAAAACTCCATTGCCATGGCTGGGTTTCGTGCAAGTTTGTTGGTTATTATTGGTTTGTTTTCTGAATCAAACGCTTATGTTCCAGTGAGTTGAAATATGTTAGAAGAAATAAGACTGGCTCAGGGGGACTGATGAATATGGCACAGCCGATGAAAGCATCCAGGCTGAAAATAATTTTTTCGGTATGGTGACTATGGTTATCCAAGTCAAGGTTCAGGACACTTGGCTGGAGAAAGCACTGGGGATGTTAAATTGGAGCAGTGAATTAAAGAGGGAAAGTATATAATGCCAACAGATTAAGAGAGGATTTGTGAACTATTCTTAGATCTCAACTTTATGTAGGGCTCCATATAGAGTAAACTGTGTGATATATGCACTATATTTGGTAACTAAACATCAATCTTGTCTTAAAATTATATACACAGATGGATGTACATATCACCTTTTGTGGTTGGAATACAAATTCTGCCTTTAATCTCATCATTCAGTACACAATTTATTTTACTATTTGGTACTAAGCATGTTTCAATGTTTACAGTTTTTTTAATTGACTATTCTCATTGTCTTTGTGATTCCACTCTCTTTAATGTGATTTAAAAAATTTTTACTTTAAAAGCTTTGTGTTACTTTCTTTGTACATGCAATACTTTTAAAATATATATGTGTCTGGGTAGAATTATTTTTCTTTTCATCTACTTTTAAAATTTGGTGAAAAACCTTATTTCAGCCCATATGTATGTTCAAATATATAAAGATTTTTAAAATTCAAGTATATTTTTTAGTATTTTTATGACACCCTATCCTTAAAATTGGGGAAATAAAACAAGAAAAATATCTAATTTGTTAAAAAAAATGAAGACTGCAGCCCTGGAAAGCTGTCAGGGTCAGTTCCATGGAGAGAAAAATGCAGGAAGTCTGGGATCCTGCTCTCCATGGTGAGCAGTAGATTGGAGACTTTGGAGGTCCTCAGGCAAGAAGGGACATTATTAGATAACATGGGATGATTTAGAAGTGATACCGTTTAGGGGAGTCTGGATGGCTCAGTTGGTTAAGCGTCTGACTCTTGATTTTGGCTCAGGTCATGATTTCACAGTTCATGGGTTTGATGCTTGGATTTCTCTCTCTCCCTCTCTCTGCCTCTCCCCCGTCTCTCAAAATAAATAATAAATAAATAAATAAATAAATAAATAAATATTAAACAAACTTAAGAAATTAAAAAAGAAGTGATAATATATAAAAACATATTAATAGCAAATAATGGGTAGCAAAAGAGTATAGATTTTTGAAGTAATGTTAGAAAATTATAATTTGAGTGGCATAAGAGTAAGGGTTAATTTCTAAACAAAACAGAGAAGGATTGATATTAATCAAAAGGAGGATAAGTAAGATAGACAGTAATTTGGAATATAGAAATAGAATGCACTATGAAAATGAGGTGCATAATGGAGGCTGATGAATATTAAGCCAGAAAATAAGCCCCTCCCACAATAAATAGATAAAATGTAAAGATGAAAATACGAAGACTATTCTTCAAGAAAAAAGTATGACAATATTTAATATATAATGGAAAAGGAATTGTCTGTGAAAAGTGAGAACAAATGAATGCAAACTGAAAATCTCACCATCACAGAAAGAAGTCCATTTTTCCTTTAAGCTGAAATCACACAATTTGAATCCTATAATAAACAAATTTAAAAACGAAGAAAGATAAAATATTAACTATTTATCTAAAATCTGTTAAGTAAAACTCAGTAGATGGACATAAGAAGTTAACTTTATTTTTATGACTCTCTTTGACACTAATTTCCTGAACACAATAGGATTATGAAATACCTTAGGTCAAAGAAGAACCACACATATTCCAATTGATATTAAATATAAAAAGCATCTCAAACCTCAGAAACTTTAATACAAATAACACAGAGCTAATACAGTTTTCTTCCAGTATTTGACTAATGCATTTATGCATTTATGTAATAGACCTCATGCCCTGCATTATCTTTTGTAGTAACTTCCCATGCCTTTCAATATTCCAGGAAAAGACACTACGTTGTGTGGTCAATGGCTAACCTAGTTGAAACAGAAATACACTGTGACCATGAAGAAAATATGTTACTAATCACACACTCCATTACTAATAGCTCATCTATCTCTAATATGCTACCTTTAAAATATGTTAAATTTGTGAGCTACAGTCTTTATCAAACTGCATTTGCCACTATATTAAAAATAAAGCTTTGTTATATTTATTATAATTGATAATCTGCTACTCCCATTACTTCATATGTCTCAAGGTCAATACTTTAATATATAAACAGACTTGGAAGTCTTTTAA
The DNA here is from genome assembly GCF_007474595.2 of Lynx canadensis. Classification (NCBI taxonomy): domain Eukaryota; kingdom Metazoa; phylum Chordata; class Mammalia; order Carnivora; family Felidae; genus Lynx; species Lynx canadensis. Next base: position 114,739,902 of record NC_044311.2, read on the forward strand.
TATTGCATAATTACCATCCATAGTCTGACTAAACAAGTTCTTTGACAATCCATCCAAATTGAGCTAGGTATGATAAACTGATCTTGGGTACCTCTCTGATTACTTTCTATGGATTTATTTCTAAATGTACAATTTCCAAATCGAAGCAGAAGGATGTAATAGTCTTCTCAACCTGAAGTTTACAAACAAATATGTAATATTGATAGAAGTAGTAATCCCTTACTTGTTTCTTTCATAAATGGCAAAATAAATGTTTTCTCAATAGATATCATGCTGGATATTGACTTAAAATGATTATGAAATATCACGGTGCTGACTAGAAACCATTAATACTGATCAAAATATAAAAAGTTATAAATCTCTATGGTGGTCTTAAATGTACTAATAAAAACACATTTAGAAAAAAGACCTGTAATGAAAGGTACAAATGTTAATAATCTGGGATTGTTGATTTATGAATATTTTCTGTATATTTAAACATTTCCTTAATTCTTACAGTTTCAACAGCCAATTTGTATTAACATTATTTCCTGAAATGGACCTCTAAAATAACTGTAATTCAATATTAGTAATATTATTGATCTTTAAGCTTCTCAAACAGTTTCTCAAATTAACCACATTTGTACATTTTACTGTGGTCTGGTCTACTCACCTTGACTTCAGGGAAAGTAGGTACATGGTATGCAAGACAGTCAATATCTAGAAAGAATAGGATATCTGAAATTATCGAAGGTTGAAATTAGACTATGACTCACCTACATAATAAAATATATTAAAAATTAAAACAAGAGATACAGAAGAAATAACAGTTTATTTGGAGATGCACTATCATAGTAGAAATTCAGTTTTTAAATTTTTTTTAAGTTTATTTATTTTGAGAGAAAGAGAGTGGGCAGGGAAGGGGCAGAGAAAGAAAGAGAGAGAGAGAGAGAGAGAGAGAGAGAGAGAGAGAATCCCAAGCAGGTTCCATACTGTCAGCGCAGAGCCTGATGTGGGGCTCAAACTCACAAACTGGGAGATCACGACCTCAGTCGAAACCAAGAGTGGGAGGCTTAACCGACTGAGCTACCCAAGTGCCCCAGTAGAAAATCAGTTTGAAAGATGGAATAAAAATTCAGATATAACTTCACTAACTTCTACCTATTCTTCAAGATATTGGAATCTATGTGGCTGGCAATTGCCTAAAATATTAATATGTATTAAAATAGTTGTAAATTCACTTAGTGTTTATTCACTATTTCTATAATTTGAAAGAAAATAAAATTTCATTAAAAACTCATTGTACCATCCCTCCCTTAACTCCTTGCCTCCACCCCCCCAAAAAAAACCTATTACATTATCTGTACCTTTATATGGTATATAGTTCAATGTTTTACCTTAATGTACACAAACTTAAACAGTACTGCATAATCATAAACATACCATAAAATTTTGAGGATTTTGAAATGTTTTATATTTTTGCTCACTAAGATACTTAGTTCAGTGCTTTTAGCATTGTCTATTTCCTTTTTCCCTCTGTTCCTTTTGGAATTAATGTTTTCTTACACCTTTCTAATAAACTCCCAGACATTATTGAAAAAGTCTAACTGGGTAAATCATGCAGGAGAGTGACAGTGTGTTTTATATAGTTGTATTCTTCAATGTGACTATCTCATGTGTTTCACATAGTAGGTGTTCAATAACTATTGATTAAATGCACATAATTTGGGATCTATAAATTACATACAAATCTATTTTATGCTTCCTACTTGAATGGAACAGATTAGGATATATTTCAAACAAGGCAGGTCAATTCCTTTTGTTCATTTGTAATCTCGTTGAAGTTAATAGACCCCATAAGTCACTCTCTGGGAGTAAGTAACTCAGTTGAAAAGACATATTAACTCTTTCGGTACACAATGGAACCATTCGTATTTTAGAAATTGAACTACAACAAGTTATGTAGGCACTGGTGATCATATGTTTATTAAGGAAGTTTAGGTTACTGAACTGACACTTGGATAAACAATATTTCATGTTAATATACAATATAAGAAGAAATAAAAGAGCCAATATTGTATCAATAACCCAATATTCTTATTGAGAAAAATCCATCAATTTTAGAAGGAATTCTATGTCAAACCACTATTTCCTCATACTACTTTTCAAAGTATGTGAAGGTATAAAGACAAAGCAAAAAACATGCAAAATGTCCTTTATATTTCAAGGAAAATATGGCCTTCTAATGAAGATAGAAATCAGGATATGTTAGATAACCTCCCTCCCCCGCTGGGCCTCTGTCTCTCCACACACAGAAGGTACTCTGTCCCAGAGCAGTTAAGATGTTACTGGAATATATTTTATTTTATTTTATTTTATTTTATTTTATTTTATTTTATTTTATATATTTATTTTTGGGAGAGTGCAAGCAGGGGAGGGTCAGAGAGAGGGGAAGAGAGAATCCAAAGTGGGCTCTGCACTGACAGGCTGACAGCAGTGAGCCCAATGTGGGGCTCGATCTCACAAACTGTGAGATCATCACCCGAGCCGAAGTTGGACGTTCAACTGACTGACCCACCCAGGTGCCCTGGATTATATATATTTTAAAAAATAAGAAAGACAAACATAAGAATTTGCGGTTTGTCACCAAAATCCTCCAATTTTACTTTCTTCCTTAAGAAAATGTTATTACATATACAGAGAACTCATAAGGGTGAAGCATACACATATATTGCATCTGCTTAAGTGAGCAAAAGGAAATAAGAATTATACAATTCGTTTGTTTTTATGTAACTTTAATGCCATATTCTTGGTCTTATGATCCAAAATAAATAAAAGCATATGGACATTATCTCCTAAGAACTGATGCTGACTTAAACATAAATATAAATCATCTATTGCTGTCTTAAGCCCACATGATAGCAAGAGACTTTGATTTTCTTCTTAACTTTTAGGAGAAAAATCTTGAATGGAATTTCATTCTCATTGACATGCCCTCTCTTTCTCTTACATCTTTTATATTTATAAAGGTGAATGAGCATGGAAAGTAAGAGGTTGTGAATTTTAAGTTCTAGTTCTAGGATTTAGGATACAGAAGTCACTTTTTCACCATATCCCTACTTATATTTATATACTTGAGAAAAGTAATAAAACTTTTTTTCCTAAGTTTCACCTACTAGAAGTCTTATAAACATTTTTGCCATTCATATTATACCAAGAAAAAAAATGAATACTAAAAATGAGATGATGAAAAAAATTGATTTATTTTGCTTTTGAATTTTATACCACAGCATTTTCCTGAAAATGAAGTTATTTTTAATCTATAGATAAAAGGTCCTGTAAATGATACTCAGGATGTATCATAATCATACATAAAATTAAAGGATTTCATAGCAACTCAATTCTATGACACTCTATCAGCCCTTTCCTGCATACTTTTTTCTTCTTATTTATTAGAGATTCCATTATTTCTCATCTTGATTTCCATACAACTAACTCATCTCTCTTAATTCCCTTTTGTCACAATTGCATGTAAATAACCAAATCTGGATAAATCCAATCATTTGTATTCTCCATGTGTGCATAGCAAGCAATGGTCAAAATGTTTAATTTAATATTTTTTTTATCAATTCCTATGTATCTGGCACCTTTCAAGTCTCCAGGAAACAGAAAATATCAAAATATAGGAAGATTCCTGCTTGTATTCTATTGAGGGAGACACATAATAAATGAGATAAATTAGAACATTTATGGTA